>NC_051232.1:4784689-5084689 GCF_015220715.1 Pygocentrus nattereri | reverse complement strand
TCTGTTTTTCTTATCAACACTACTATTAGGTAAACTGGATCCTGTTGAATTGCTGCAAGAAACAACTTTCCCGTGTGTGGTTTCTCGGTATAATTCTTAGTAATGTGGTTCATAATCGGGCCACAATGACCACAAGAGCTTTAGACATAAACTATGTAGGATGGGAAAAAAGTAGCTGGTGTTTAGTTAGAGAATTACAATGCAATGAAGTAAAGTTTCCTAAATATGAAGGATCATTGTTGGTGTGACATTCCTCCTGTAACACCACATTTTTTGTTTCTTTTAAAAGTAAATTACAGACAGCTTCCTAGATTCACATCACCTGACTATTGAACTGTTAACACCTGTTTGAAATAAACTGTATTTTGTATAATGTAATTCTTTATTTTGGAATAAAACTTAGCAGGATGACTTTACTTATTGTTAAAAGACTTGTGTTTCTGTAAATATGAAGAACAAAATTAAATTGAGCACAGTGGTCTCTTCAGTGCTCCTCTTTGGCTGAGAAAGAATAAATTTATTTGAAACATTGTAGTCTGCAACACTATGATACTGTTTCGTAGTTAATAAGTAACCAATCAGGAACGAAGCATTTTTATTTTAAAGGCTGAAAAATCTTGTCTTGGTCTCACCACTCCTTTTTTGGTAGGAGAACAGGAGCACATAGAGAGCCTGATACTTAAAATACTAAACATTTTAGAATTATATTGAATTAAATAAACTTAGAGTTGCACAGCGCTCTTATTATGATAGCTTTGGTGTTTCTGTTAAGTGCCCATGAGGTTTTTGCAAGGGCTGGTAAACGAGAGCAGATAACTCTGTTCTCAGTGGATTAGTTTGATGATTGTGTTCATATTTTAGTTCTGAATTTCTGCATTTCCTGATGTGTGAAGAGTGAATCAAACTCATGGTAGACCACTAATATGAGACTTTTGATTCAGATTCAAGGTTTTATTCAGACTGCAGCACTAATGTAGAGCCAAGTAGATTCAGCCTTCTTGTACAACGCCTGTGTGTTGTTTCAGAATTATAAGCACATATTATTGCTTTAGCAAACCTAAAGCTGCAGCTGATGCGCTATTATGAGTGCAGTAATAGGTAATAGGTAGTTAATTTAGCTAATGTGAGCTAAGCTAATAGGCAGTAAAACTTTGTGCCTTAGATATGAAACAGAAACGCCTAATTAATGTTCTAGCAGAACATACTGTGATCAGTGTGAGCACTCAGAATTTCTCCTTCAGTTGTAATGACAAATATTGATTTCATTTTGTTTTGGTGCATTATTTTTAATGATTTAACTAACTAACTCAGGGATGTTTTCACATTTGGACTGTTCACAAATAAAAAAACTCAATAAACAATATAATATATAATAATAATAACAACTCAATATACAACATAATAATATTTTTTGTACTACAGTACATCATTTCTTTAAGAGTATTTATTTCTAATATATATCACTTTATAATGCTGTTCCTGATCATCATTAAATCCTAGTTCATTAGTCATGAGTTACCGTGTGTGGTGTGACAACCCTGCCTTCTCTGGGGATACCTTTTTCTGTGAATAGAAAGATGTGGAAGATGTAATCCATTTTATCATAGACATGTAATGTATGTATGTATTTCACTACTGTTAGAAGTGTTGGAATAGACTACATCAGTTAGTAGTTCAGCAGAAACCTTGTAAGACTCAGCTATTGAGCAATTTTTATTGAATTGATCAGTAGTTTGTGATTAGTTATTCTAAAATAAGTTAAGTGATACTTTTTTTGATCCCACAACCGGGGAAATTCCACCTCCGCATTTAACCCATCCGTGAAGTGAAACACCACATACACACTAGTGAACACACACACTAGGGGGCAGTGAGCACACTTGCCCGGAGCGGTGGGCAGCCCTATCCACGGCGCCAGGGGAGCAGTTGGGGGTTAGGTGTCTTACTCAAGGACACCTCAGTCATGGACTGTCGGCCCTGGGGATCGAATCGGCAACCTTCTGGTCACAGGCCAGCTCCCTAACCTCCAGCCCACGACTGCCCCCTAAGAAACCATAATTACTAAGTACTTAGCACTTATTGGATAAGAGCCATGATGTTGAATTGTTTCACACCCCATCTGAACCTCCTACCATTATGGAGAAGCTGGAAAAATTAGCCCTTTTTCTCCTCCTCCAACTGCCTCAAGGACTCAACAAGTCTCCTGCCCATCACAATCACCAATCATAGAGTTATTTAAACTGGTCATGCTGAAATTGAACCAAATTGATTAATTATTAAACAGACCTCCCTCAGCAACTGTAGCACCTCAAGGAAAGAGACAAGGTCCCCAACAGACCAGCAGCTTTGCTTTCTTCTTGTCAGCAGGAGCTTCACCCACCCCCTCCTTCACTGCAAGGGAAGAGGTCACACCATTTTCAAGTAATGGTCCATCCTGCTACAGTGACTATGACAATGTAGACTCAGAGAGTTGTGAGGGATCCAATTAAAGGGTTATTACAAACAGTAAAAAAAATCTAGTCCAAAAATCATAAGACTAATTCAAACAAAAAAAAAATTCTCCATAGTCAGACTCAAAAGGACTGGCTAAATTTGGAGAGTATTTAAAGGTGAAGCTAATTAGAAAAGTAATGGGGTGCAGGTGGCTTGATCCTGGAAGCAGGGCTAGTACTCAGGAGAGACCTCTGTTGGCCATATGGGGAATTAATGACAATGATGATGGCAGATGTTTGTGGTTGTCTCAACCTATCACCTACTGTTAAGGATATCGCTTTGTCAGATCATTACTGTGTTTTGTGGACATCACTAAACTTCAACACCAGACAAATCTGCTTTAAGAAAAGGATTAAAAATCCTAAATACTGACTTTCTGCCATTAAATACCTGTCTAGACAAATTTCATTCAGGTTTTTTATCTAGTCATAGTACTGAGATGGCTCTAATTGAGGTTATTAATTACATTAATTTCAATACAGACTCTGGAAACACATGTTTTTCATCTACTATTTCTTTATCTCTGAGCTGCCTTTGATACCATTTACCATAGAATTCAAATTGAATTAACTTGAGAACTGGGTTGGCCTCTCACTTTCCTAAAGTGGTTCAGATCATACCTGCCAGAAAGGGACTACTTTGTGGAAAATAATGTTTCTGAGAGAATGGCAGTGACCTGTGGTGTCCACCAGGGCCCAATTTTTGGGCCACTCTTATTTAATTTATACATGTTTATACATTTATACTATGGGATATCTGACCACAGATGCAGATGATACTCATATCTACTTGGCACTCTCCCCATACAACTATGGTCCCCTTCAATCACTTTGTAAGTGTTCTGAGCACATCGCTAACTGGCTTTATTTCTAGCATTCTAGGATTGATTACTGGACATTGGACACTGGACACTGGACAACTCAGAGAGATACAGGTGTAGAGCTTCAGCTTCTAGGGTTCAAGCATGGGGAGTGCCCAAGTCTTTGTCAAGTTTATTAGGACAATGAAAACACTAACCTGTGCAATGCTGCAACACTCCAGTACAGAGAGTGTAAATCACTGAGCAGTCTGGCCATTATTGTTCCGCAAGGGTTAGATTCAGGTGAGGAACTACAGTCGTCGGGCAGTCGTAGGCTGGAGGTTAAGGAACCAGCCTAGCAACCCAAAGGTCGCCTAAGCTGACAGTACATGACATCTCACACAACACCAAAATATGTCACCTTGGACTGTAGTCAATTTATGATGCGAATCTTTTACTGTAATCCTGTAAGGAAGGTTTGTTGGTTCAGTGTAAATTTAAGTGCGAGGGGTCCACTGTGGTTTATGACCACTACAGCACAGGGGGAAAAAGCTGTTGGCATGTCTGGTTGTGCTGGTTTTGGCCCTGAATCTTCTACCAGAAGTGTCTGGAAAAGTTGATGCCCAGGTTGAGATGGTCAGCTGTTATTTTGCCAGCATGCTTTGTCTCCCTGCTGTTGTAGATGTCTTGAAGTGCTGGCAGATGACATCCTCAATGATCCTCTCCACTATCCTGATTTTGCATTGGAGTTTGGCTCAGTCTGGTGAGAAGGAGGAACCAAACCAGATGGTTATGGATGCTGCGAGTATAGACTCGATGATCACTTTGTAGAACTGGATCATCAGACTCTGCAGCAAGTTGAATTGCTTGAGTTGTCTCGAGTTGTCTTCAGATCCCTGGATATGGCGGTGTCCAGGAACTTACATCACTCAACAATGGACACAATGGGAACCACAGAGCCATTGATGGTGATGGGTGATCCACTGATGGTGATGCGGGAATTTATGAATTGAATGAAAGATACCTATGAAAGGTTCTAGCAAACTAGCAAAGTATACTGTACATAGCTACAGCTGATGCCACTTACTATGAGACTTGCGCGAAGGACAGACTTTCTAGTCTGAGACTTTCGATCACTGAGAGCCTTTGTATCCAATCACACTATTCTATTCCAGTTTATTCTCACCAGATGTCCTTGCAGAGCTAAAGGTGTCTTGTACCGAGACCAGTCCCAGTCCTACCCAAATTCCTCCATGGCTTATAAACAATGTTGTAAATGTATAGCCCTCTGGGGTCCAGTCCTTTTCATGAGAGTTTCTTGTTTGGATTTGGTGATTGGATTGGCAGTCAAAGGACCCTGACTTTGTCCCAGTATCCTGAAACTGCTCTTGAATTTGACAGTATGAATTTGGGTGATATCATCAGTGTTTACACCAGTGGGTAGACTCACTCCTGCAAAGTGACTTCATGCACAAAGCAAATGAACTGCCTGTTCCTAGTTCCTTGAAGTTCCTAATGTTGTAATGTACCAAAACATCTTGTAGGCTGAAGGCATCCTTGGGTTTTCTTCAAATGCAAACCAACCTCATAATGAACTGTTTTTTTGTTTTTGTTGTTGTTGTTTGTTGATATTGGGTCTTAGTTGAAAAAGCTCTGGTTCAGTTCTGTCTTCATTTTAAGGCCATAATGTTTGGTTTAGTACTGGTCAATCCAGCTGGTGCATGTAACATCCATTCACTCTTTGTCCTGATCTGTTTTTGACTTTTTCTTGGTTTCCTAGTGCTGTGTGTTTGGTATCTGCCATGTGCCTTTGTTTTCTTGTGACATGTGCTTTTGTTGTCTTGTTGGCTCCTCTCCTGTCCTGTCTTCACCTGTTCCTTGTCTCCTAGCCCCGCCCTCTCATTGGTCTCAGGTGATACTCTTTTTCTGTGTTTGCTCAGCTCCTTTATCTTGCATTGTCTATATACCCTGTTGCTGTTGTTAGTTTGTCTGTTTGTTGGTTTTGTTTCTGGTTTAGTTCTGTTTTACTTTGTTTTGTCTCACCATGGATTTATTTATTAGGTGGATTTATCTAACCTCTGCCACTGTACTGTTGGATCTCAAATAAATGCAACTCGTACTTGCATCCTGTGTCAAGGCCCCCTACGTTGCAGTGTGTTTCAACTATGGTTCCCTTTACCTCTGTTTAATCATGATTTTTGAGACCAGTTATTTTATAACTTTCTTTTCTGTTCACCTTTTAAATCTTTTAAAACACTCTTCAGACTGCCAAAAGTTCCAGAGGAGCCCTCTTTATGTCTAGTGGTCACTGATAAATTTGCAAATTGTGAGACTGGACAAAGAAAAAGAAAGAAGTCTCAATCAGCCAGCAAAAATAAATCGCAATCTTTAGGATTTTATTTTTTTCATACTTAGGACAATTGAGTGAAGTGTAAGTTTTAAGATCAATAAATAATATCATCAGATGAATAAACAGAAGCTCAAACTGCCGGAGCTCTACATCACACCTCACAACACAATTTGAGTTTGTTAATTATAATAAAACAGGTAAACAAGCTACCAGTTAAACAGAAATAAACACAAATATATAGTTAAAGGTAAACCTAGCCAGTTGCAAGTTGTTTTTGTTGGCTCAAAAGATGAAAAGTGTCTTTGAACAGTGCATTAAAAATATACAGGAAAAGAATTCAGTTCAAGATTAGCAGAAACTATGAAGTTAAACTGAATGAATCTTAGAGACAGGACAGACAACACTCACATTCTACCCTTTCAAATCAGTGCATATGCTTCAATTAGTACTTAAATAAATTAATTCACATATTGGAAAAAAAAAATCTTGAAACTGCAAATTTATCTGACACATACTCTGACCAGACACTAGACATTTCACTCAAGGCTGTTCCATGTAGCAAGGACTTTCAAACTGGTTTTAAGACTTGACTTTTTCTTTCAAAGTAAATACCTAAGCTGGCCTTGCCATGTTGCATCTCACTGATGGAACAAAACAACAAAACAAAACAGAAACATAATCAAGATCAAATATCATTCATATTAGCACATACAGATATTTCTTGACTTAAGACACTTTTAAAATGCTTTCAAGATTTTTACATTCAATAATGATTACTAGACTACACATTATTTGAATCCTACCTACGACTTCATAACAAATGCTAAAACACTGAATAACACATTTGTAAAGCAGTAATTAAGTATTTATGAGCAACATATAGAATCACATGAGAAGTTATACGAAGTGAATTACATTGTGCTGACATAAGGAATCTTTAACTAAGCCAAGTGTTTGTTGTTCCACTAATGACATTGTTATGAAGCGGACTTCCCAAGTAATTTTCCTTTTTTTTTTTTATATTTGAAAATGATCAATTCAAGGGCATCCAAATCTCCCATAGAACTGATATATGGTGCTCTTATTTAAGCACTAAATAGAAGTTCCATTACTGGGGAATGGATGAAATTAAACAAAGAACTATCACTTTAATTCAACGTCCTTCATGTAAAAGCAATTTTATTTATTTTAAAAAATCTTATCATGCAATTACAAATTAACTGTAGCTGTTTGAGTATTGTTTATGATATGTTATTCGATGACTATGAATGTGTTATGAAGTCCTTATGTAGGCAGCTTTGAAATAAAGTGTTAGAGCAACTACTAACTACCTACTATAAATTACTTTTAATCTACTGAGATCCCATTTTGACCGGATGTAACAGCACTGTTATGATGTAGCATCCCTAAAGAAACTAATGATGAGGAATGCATCTTAATATGATGCACATCAGTTTGGATCTCATATGTGATAAAAACCCCTCAAACCCAGCCTATTAACAAGCATAGAGGCAAAATCCTGCAAGAAACAAAACCCAGTTTGTCTCACTACCATCTAGATCAAGATGCCACTAATGCATTGAAAAGCATGCTCTGAATTTCCTAAGTTACTCTGACCCCATTAATATAAGCAGTGCCTATATGGTATATGGAGTTCTCATTGTAATTGCTTCCAGGCAGTCATAATTTCTGCAAGCCCCCTTGTGTACGATCTCCAGGTACGTCTTTTTCTTTCGCCTTTTCCTTCTTTTTCTTGAATAGGTTCTTGAGCTTGGAAGATTTCTTACATTTGTCTCCACTGCGGGACTCTGGCAGTGAAGCATTTTCAGAACAAGAAGACTTGCTGCCAGAACCCTCACTACTTGCAAGGCTTTGGGAGGAGGTGGACATTGAGGGCAGTGAGGTAGCATGACTGAGCTCTGCAGGGCCAGGTGCATTTAGAGGGTTCTTATAAGACTTCTCTAGAATGCCATCATACACTAAATGGCTAAGTGGCTCTTGTGGTGGAGCC
Organism: Pygocentrus nattereri; assembly: GCF_015220715.1. NCBI lineage: Eukaryota > Metazoa > Chordata > Actinopteri > Characiformes > Serrasalmidae > Pygocentrus > Pygocentrus nattereri. Next base: position 5,077,036 of record NC_051232.1, on the reverse strand, counting down.
CAGAGCATCAGGGAGCTTACAGTAAGGTCAGGCTGGCTTAAGGAGCCTGGCTCTGAAACCACAAACTCTTCTCTGGATATCTTGCGTCTGGCAGTGTCCAAAGGCAACTCCAAGATACCTCTCTGGATTTTATCTGTGATTGTGTCTGCAGTATTGTCCAACCTCATATCCTGGAAGAATCGTCGTCTCTCTGGGGCAACATCACGTTCTTCTCTAGAAAGCTTCCAAGTGTTATCTCCCCTTCTCTCTCTTAAGGACATTCCTCTCCTGCTCTCCAGTGACTTGTCCAATTTCCCTCGCATCTTGTTCCGAGAAGCACTATCCACAGAAGCGCCTCTAAAGAGCTGTCCAGTGTCAGATTCCTCCCTGGGTAACTTCTTGTTCTCTCTAAAAAGCTTCATTTGCACATCCACATCAAACTCATCTCTTGAGAGTTTTCTAGATGCACCTTCTAATGACATGTCCTTTGATAGTTTTCCTGCTAGGGATTCCCTTGAAACATCAGTGTTCTCACTAAGCATCATCTTTGGAGTAGTGTCCATCTCAGCATCGACATCTGGGCCTGCATTTCCACTTTGGACATCAGGATCACGTTCATCTCCTGGCACCATTTTGGAGAGAGTGTCTACTGAGAGATCCTTCGTCTCCCTAAACATCATGCATCTTTGACTTCCCACATTTAGGTCAGTTTCATCCTTGTGTCTCATTCCAGAATACAGTTCCACTAAAGATTCTGACTTGTCTCGAGCTGATGGTCTTGGAGAAAAATCAGCGTTATCAATTGGAAAACTCTTTGATATCTTCCTAGAATCAGGTTCTTCGGTACGCATAGAACTTGTCAGACCTTCTATAGGTGCATCCAGTTCCTCTCTTGATGTCTTTGTGACTGGGGTTTCATCAAGTACTTCATGGAAAACTTTTCTGGGGCTGACCCTCAGAGAGTCTGCAAGTTCCTCTCGTGATGTCTTGCGTGACGGAGTTTCCTCCTGTTCCTCAAAAGAGACCTTACGCGTGATGCGACCAGAGAAACGGTCTATGTCTTTGCGGTATAGTCTTCGGGTAGGATCCAAGTCAGTGCCTGCAGAGATTCTGCCAATGGTGGATCCAATAGTGTCAGTGTCTGAAGACGTCTCCAGGCATTCCCTATTTATACACATGGAGACAAAATAGAGAACAATTGTAACAACCCATTCAAAAACAGCAATATATTAAAATCATGATTTGTCAATGTTTTAAATACCATCATTAGATGCTTTATGTAATGAAAGTATTTAGCCAAAATTACAGACTTTCATAATACCTTGACAACTGCACAGTCTCTCTACCTCTGTGTTCAACGTAAGCCTCTAGTTATGGCTGGAAGTCGACCCCAAAAACTTTTCAGATTCTAAGCAATCCAAAATGGTTTTAGTCAATTCCACACCGTGATGTTTACATGTTCATCTCAGTAATGTAAAAACAAGTGTAGGAGAAACATTTCACTTTGTTGATTGTAATCAACATGTCATTCTTTTCCTCATAATGTATCAACTTCTGTTCACAAGAGCCCTCCCAGGAATTTCCCTGGAATTGTAATAGATCTTGTTCAGGTAAATTCCTATATCAGTCTTTCTGGCTACTGTGGCCATACTTAACCACTCTGTCTATTCACTTTAATATTCCCATGTAAACGTGCTCATGTAAAGACAGAATATGGATGAATTGAGAAAGTTTGTGTGCAAAACTGACTCTTGGAATCAACCTGATCGTTTCCAATGAAGTTGCAATGGGAGTCAACTCCAGAATTTCTGGAACAGAACAGCCTATACCCCTGCTGTCACTGCAAACAACTGCAGCTACCAATGAAGAGCACTATTGACTATCCAATAAAATCATGATTTACTGTTTCATAAGAGTAGGGAAGATGATGTGTTCCCCTTCTTCCTCTCCGTATCGTGGAATTGGTCCCCGGATTGGGATCAGCAGGTCAGGATCAGGTGACAGAATCACAGGCTGCTGGACAATATGGCTGGTTCGACGGGAGCGGACCAGTGCTCGAGGGGACAGCTTGATTGGAGTAACAGTGACTGTAGACAAAACACATATTTATTAGTCTACAACTGAAATACAGTGACCACAATCGCAAAAAGGAACGCATCAGAAACGCACCAGGAATCTGTGGCATGACGGAGGGCATGCTTTCCTCCATGTCTTCCACGCCTGCAGGTATCTGGTAGGAGGACATGGCGGCTCTGGGCAGAAGCATCCAGTTAGGATCTGGGTACAGGGTAGCCGTGAGGCTCGGCAGTCCCGCATTCCTCATAATAGGAAATTCGCACAACCGCTCGATTTGCTGCCACCTGTGAAGGCGCTCCTGCAAACATGAGGTCACCTCCGCCAGTGCATTCCTGTTATCAGTTACATTAAGAATGTTCATGTTAAAGGCGTTTTGAAATGCTTTCATTTATTGGACTTGCACTTCAACAAGCCATTTGCAAGTTTCTATCTATTGCACTTTATTATTTAATGTCTATTTGCACCGTTTAATAGTTAATGTCCAAGTAATACCATCATTATTGTATGCACATTGTTTGTTGCCTCTCTGCATGAGCTGTCACTGTATAATTATTTGCAATGTTTCATTGTGTTTAATTATTGTATCATTGTTTAAAAAAACTTTTGGTAACACGTTCTATGAATGTCATGTTTGTAGGCATCTATAAACACATTCATAACATGTCATAATGCATTCATAGGGCATCAAACATGGCTATAAATACTTATACAAATGCGTTACACGTTCTAGCCATGCTTATTATGCATTATGAATTGTTAACATGATGCTTTATAAGCAGTGTTTATATATTATAATAACTCATAAGTCATGTTTGTCCACTCTAAGTAAAGTGAAGTGTACTGGACTAAAGCCTCCTCCAGGGTTAAGACTGAGGCTTCAAGTTGAAGTGTTTACTGAAGGATTTACAGAAACACTAAAACACAATAAAGCTCATTACAGGCTTCAAATGTCAGAGTTTAAACTAGAGCTGCCGTCAGTGTTTCACCCAATGTAGGAAAGTCAATGTACACCACTGTTAATGTGCACCACCGTTAGCCTGGCACTGACTTAACACTGCATATCCAAAAGAACAGCAGCAGAAATCAGCATCACTGTACTGTAGTGTAGTGTAGGGTTACAGAGTGAAGGGTTCTAGTGTTTAATGTCTTCACTCTCAGTGTGATGTCAGAGGGGTTCGGGGAGGGGCTGATGGGTACTTGGTTAAAAGCTCACTGTAGCAGTAATCCTAGGCTGGACGGCCTGTCTGGAGCATCTGAATATTCAGGACTGAAGCCCCGAAAATGCAGCATTAACAGCACCACTGCTGAGAAATAAAACATTGGCTGACTTCTTTGACACTGACAGTATAACATGTTATTAACGCTACTTATAGTGCACTATATTAGCAATTCATAATGTATAATAAACATGGCTATAAAGTGTGATTCAGTGTAATTCATTTTTATAAATATTTATAGCCATTTTATAATTCCTTATGAATGCATAATAACACGTCATAAATGTGTTTATAGATGCTTACAAAGGTGACATTTCACAGAAACTTTCTTTCTTCCTCGTGATCTTTGTCCACTACTTTCATCATCTTACACCAACTTCGACCAGCAGGGGGCACCTTTTTTTATCCCACTTAATCTTTTGAGGACCAGGTTAGTATGGATTGCTACTTGTCAGTTAGCACCCCAGTATTTTTTTCTTTTTTACCTGGTGAATGAAGTGTGTGAATGAAGGGGAGGGGGAAAATGCTGCCCCCTATTGGTCAAAGCAGGTGTAACATAATACATGTTGTTGAAAACAAAATTGTGAGGGAGAAAAAACATATTTTAAGGTTTTTCATGGCTGAAATAATGCTTCAAATATATTTTCAGACATTTCTTGTGTGTAAAAATAATAATAATAATAATAATAGTTATCAATCTATCAACTGTCAGTATCAGCTAGTCATCAGGTCTCTGTGATAAACGCCCACCGTGTTTGCTGTGCACTAAAAGTCCAGCTAACAGGAACTACCCAAATCACGGAAACCTGTAAAGCTTGCTGACATGTCCTATGAATTTTACCTGGTTTAGTTGTTTGTTATGCCTGTCTATTCTCTCCTTATTTGCCAATATCATGAGCATGGTGGTCATGATTTTGTGGGCCAGTTAGTGAGGCTATGACCTACTGAACAAGACCAAGACCTCACTAGCTAATGTTAGCAAATGGAAATTGAAAAAAATGTAAGGGCCAGTAAAAACACTGCACTTCAGATGTGTTGACAGCCAATCGCTCTATCAAAAAACCATGATGTTCGAAAATTAAAAGGACGCTGTACAGACTTTTGTGCCTTCGGGACCCCAATTTGCCCTTGTGATGGCCAGGATCCATCATTTTCTGCGGTGTTTGGCAAAGGGATCTGGTCCTCTTGGGATATTAAACTTTCTCCAACCTTCTTTTCTGCGGTCGGTGCAGTTTACTGCACTATAACTCCTTGCGCCACTGTAGCTTTATATGGCGCGTAGTGCTGCTTTCTGCCATAAAGAGTGCCACTTTCTGCTGTTTGCTGCCCCCTAGTTTCACGCACATCTCTGTCATGACGTGGCACAGAAACCCATCTATGTCAGCCTCATATCAGTGTCTGGAGATACCCCTCCTCACCTCCAGAGGCCACTGTTGCCTCAATGATTATTCCCTGCATTCACCTGTTTAAACTTATCTTAATTATTGGCCTATTTAAGCATGTTTTTGGGGGGGTACATTCCCTATTCTGAGCTTTTTACCTTAGTTTTCTTGTCTTTATCTGATTTTCTCTTTTGGGGAAAACTACTTTCATCAACACAAAACAGACCCATTCTCTCCTCCTTACTTGGCCTCTAAGATCTTGTGGTCCACCTGATCCAAAGAGGAACTGTGTACGACGTGCAGGGTGCCCAGAACTGAGCTCCTCTTCTTCTTGATCTTCTCAGCCTTGAGACGCAAGCACATGTAAGCACAAAGAGCTCATTAAGCTGCAGAACAAGTTTATCTTAGGATTATAGGAGCATAGGCACCGTAACTACTGAGACGTGGTCGGCATATTAGCATTTAAGAGATTAAGATCAAGAGACACCTTTTAATCCCTCAAACGGGGAAATTTCACCTCCGCATTTAACCCATCCGTGAAGTGAAACACCACATACACACACTAGTGAGCGCAAACACACATACACTAGGGGGCAGTGAGCACACTTGCCCGGAGCGGTGGGCAGCCCTATCCACAGCGCCCGGGGAGCAGTTGGGGGTTAGGTGTCTTGCTCAAGGACACCTCAGTCATGGACTGTCGACACTGGGGATTGAACCAGCGACCACCTGGTCACAGGGCCAGATCCCTAACCTCCAGCCCACGACTGCCAAATGTCGCTATTTAAACATTGGTGGCCATGAAACTGATGGCGTGTTCAGACTTCACAGATTTGCTTTGACCAATAAGCAGACCACGCTCAGTAAAGCCTTTTAAAACCTTTTATTAGTATCGACGTTACACAACTATCATGGCCATTCTCTATCTGGAGTGGGAATTCAGGTGGAAATATTTAATTCCAAAGCTAAATAATATTAATACGTCCATTAATACAGTACTGTGCGAAAGCAGTGACCTTATGTGCAGTGAGTTTATTACAATATACATTAGAATAAAGTCGTATTCATAATTCAAATAAACATAAAAACAATAAACAGTAACAAGAATTTCTTGGGTCCATATTTTTCCTGGACTCCTTCACAGCCGCCACAGAGACTCGTTAATATAATCAATGACATCATGAGCTCAATTTACTGAAGCACTGATCGGTCAAACCAGGAGCTGCTTTTTAACCACATATAATACTGGGCTTCCTCGAGGAGAGGCTTGGAAATGGGTAAACAAACACACCAACATCCAGAAAATCACTATATGTATATATATATTACAATTTTATACTATATTACTATATTATTATTATATATTACTGAAACACTAAAACACAATAAAGCTCATTACAGGCTTCAAATGTCAGAGCTGCCGTCAGTGTTTCACCCAATGTGGGAAAGTCAATGTTCACCACTGTTAATGTGCACCACCGTTAGCCTGGCACTGACTTAACACTGCATATCCACTGTTTGGAGCATCTGAATATACAGGACTGAAACCCTAACAGCAACAATGGTAACAATCTGTCTTAATGCACTCCAAGCTGGGACTGACTTCTTTGGCACTGACAGTATAACATATTAACACTACTTATAATGCATTATATTAACAATTCATAATGTATAATAACCATGGCTATAAAGTGTAAATCAGTGTAACTTATTTTTATAAATATTTATAACCATGTCTGTAGTGCCATATGAACGCACTATAACATGTTATAAATGTGCTTATAGATGCTTACAAACGTAACATTCATTTGAAAGTATTACCACAACAGTTTATATACTACAGGTTTCAATATCAATGTTGGGGGGAAAAAAGTGTGATGACGTCATCTTGAGGTCCTAGCACTGTGTGGACGCTATGGCCTCTCTTCCCCCCAGCTTGTCAGACTGTATTTGTACCCCTGACTGAAAATGACCCACATTATCCCAGCCCAGCCTTACAGCCATGAGAATAAAGCAAAACTGCCCAGTGGCAAAATTATGGATGAGACCAATTACAGATAAATGCTGAGCAGCAAGCAAAACAACCCTAAACGCTAAAAACCCGGCATTTTGGTACCTCGTCCTTGGCGGTGGCCAGCTGCTGTTCAGCACTCTGCTTCTTCACGTTGTAATACTGCACTTCCACCTCATGGGTGAGCTGCAGCCACAGCTGTAGAGACTCCGGCACGGACCAGCTGGCCTGCATGTCCTGCTCGGCCTTCTTCAGCGCTCCCCGAACCTGAGCCAACCCACATCAGACACTCATTAGACAGATGATACCCGTCTCACCCTTCATCGCTACAATCTAATACGGAAGGTAATAATGAAGACATGAATTCCCAAGTATTGTTCATATACACATATGTAAACATGAATGTAAACATCTGCAACAATTCAGTGGTACCAACCCTTAGAAATCTAGAGTTATTGTTGTTTTTCTACAAACCCATTTCCAACAAAGTTGGGACGCTGTGCAAAATTCATCAAATCATTTAAACTGTTAAAAAATAGTACAACGACAACACATCAAATGCTAAACATGAGAAATTTGACTGTTTTCTGAAAAAATATATGTACATTTTGAATTTGATGGCAGCAACACGTCTCAGAAAGTTGGGATGGTGCTGTGATGTTTCACTTCCTCTCAGTGGTGGCCCAATCCCATTTCACCCCTCGCCCCTACCACTGAGCCCTCAACCCTCTGTTTTGCGTGTTCACTTCTAGAGGTAGGGTGTCCCAGTTTTTAGTTGAGCTAGAGCGGTAGGGCGTGTTGGGACTACATGACCCTCCAAACAGAGGGTTTTCAGAGACTCACTCCAAACGGAGTGATATGAGAAAAAAAAAGAAAAACATTTACAGCATTTGGCTGACAGTCTTATCCAGAGCAACTTACGATTTGATCATTTTTTACACAGGTAGGCAAAGGCGGTGTTAGGAGTCTTGCCCAAGGACTCTTATTGGTATAGTGTAGGGTGGTTACCCAGGTGTTACCCACTACACTAACCAACCACCAGTAAGATGGCTGCAGGAGCGACCAAACCCACAAATGTGAGAATTTTCTCCATTAAAAAATTACGTATTATCTTACTTTAATGTTGTTTCAGTGTATTTTAGTCGTTTTCTTCATAACAAGCATAAAAAAATCGCTAATAGCATGCTAATGTCTCAGTAGCTAGCTAGCTAAATTTCCCATTTCCCATTCTTAAACAGTCACCATTTAAGGTGGAACAGGAAAATTTGAACAAGAAGCTTCATATCACTGACGAATTAGCATTGGGCGATAATAAATAATTGCCCCCCTCTTTGAAGGCGTGTGATGCCCTAAATGTGACTAAAGCCCAGCAGTGAGGAGCTGAACTTTACCCTCCTCTGCTGTCACTGAACACGAGCCGGGTCGCCTACAGAGCAGCGCTAGTAGCTGGTAATGACCTACTGTTCTTTTTATTTGAGGGTCTCATTTCGTGAGACCACTACCCCTTGAAACTCAGTTCCAAGAGGTTAGGGTGACACTTGAAAACAAGAAGAAATGGGATTGGGCCTTCGTGTTTGGGAACTGAGGAGGCCAGTTACTGTAGTTTTCTCATTCTTGATTGATACAGGATTTGGGCTGCTCAACATTTCGGGGTCTCTTTTGTCGTATTTTTCATTTCATAATGTGACAGTAGTTTTCAGAGGTGTTTCTGAGCTCATGCTGTGATGTCTGTTTTTAATGTGTTGCTCTCTGAAGGCCTGAAGATCATTGCAGGCCAATACTGGCTTTCAGTCTTGTTCCTTACATGCAGATTGTCTAAATTTTTTACTGATGTTCTGGACTGTAGATGATGAAATCTGAGCTATACTTACTAACCCGTCCTCATCTTTACTTCTGAAAGACTCCGCCCCTCTGAAAAGCTCTTTTATACCCAATCATGTTACTGACCTGTTGCCAATCAACCACCAGATTTTTTTTTTTTAGCATTACACAACTTTACTAGCCTTTTGTTGCCCCGTCCCAACTTTTTTGGAACATGTTGCTGCCATCAAATTCAAAACGGGTGGCATTTTTCAAAAGGCAATCAAATTTCTCAGTTTCAACATTTGATATGCTGTCTTCATGCTATTGTCAAATACATATAGGCTTTAAATGATTTGCATATCATTGCATTTTGTTTTTAATTTCGTTCCCAACTTTTTTTGGAAATGGGGTTCAATGTTGAAAAGCTTGAAATAATTTTGTCATGTACATATAAACAGCTGTAGATATTAAGACATATTCAATCACAGAGATGTAGATGATTCCACCATAACAGCGAACGCTGAAGCATTGAGAATGACCTTAGAGTGAATTAATATCCAAAATACATCATATTCAAAAAATGCTGACTAAATTTTGCTAGTCAAAGTACTACAAATATATCATTACAAAACTTGCTTTTATTATGTCATAACTTGTTTTTAACATGAACTAATATAACAAGTTACTCAAAACTTTTCAGTTTATATTCAAGTTCCATTACATACTTATTACAGTATAAGTACAATGTAATAACATAATAGATCCAATTGTATCCAGAGATTTTTAATTTTGCAACTTCTGACGTTAAAAAAAGGCCTAAAATATCAAAACAATGGCAAAACAAGACTGTACACACGACAGTGACTGTACATCAAACTCAAATCCTAACAAAACATCTCTTCTATTCACAAACTCAAGTGTGGGATGAATTGAGGGTTTAGATTAGATTAGAACTCCACACACTTTTTCAGCTGGCAGTTTCTAGGGGTTCAACAGCTGCAAATAACCTTAGACTGTCAGAGGTAACTAGAATATCTAGAACAAAATGTGGAGACTGAATTTTCATACTTCAAGTTTTAGACCTATTCGACATTTGGCATTCTAACGTTATACGTCGGCAGAAGACCTTCGCTTGTTTCTGTGGGTTTGTGAAGTTTTACAAAGGTTTTACTGAGGTTTGTAGAGACAAACACCCGTGCTGACCTGTTCGAGTTCCTCCTCGGCATAGCGGAGGCGGCTTAGTTCGCTGACGGCTCCCTTCCGGAGTTTGTGAAGCCGGTTCGCTTCCTCCTTAGCTCCCTCAATCTCGTCCTTCATCTTCGCCTCCAAGAACTGCTTCTCCACAGCCACGGTGCGCTTCTCCTCCTGAGCTCGCTCCAGCCTGAGCAGAAGTGTGTTGAAAGTAAGGTCCAGTTTTTATGCCCCTGATTCTGATCTGACTGCTTTAACATTGAGTATCCGCCAATAATGAGTCTCATCTAGTATTTGTACTTTGGTAGATCAGACAGCCTTGCAGTGCACAACTCACTACTGGTGGTTTGGTGTGAAACGCTCCGTTCTGGAGAAACTTAGGAACCAGACATCCACCTCTAAAAGCTCCCTCACAAAGTTATCACATGAAACTGGCTATGACTTCACCGCTTGATGTCTGAGACACTGTTTTACGATGGTTCGAGAAGATTTTGGCCTTAGACTTCATTCCATTCATGGTCATGGGATACAGGCAGAGGCAAAATAGTCCCCAAAGTAAACCATCATCAACATTGAAGAAGAAACGTAGGTTCACTGCTGGTTTTGGACAGTAAACAAAACATCTAAACATTTACAGCATTTGGCTGACGCTCTTATCCAGAGCGACTTACAATTTGATCATTTTACACAGGGAGGCCAAGGTGGTGTTAGGAGTCTTGCCCAAGGACTCTTAATGGTATAGTGTAGGGTGCTTGCCCTGGGATTGAACCCCAGTCTACAGCGTAGAAGGCAGAGGTGTTAACCACTACACTAACCAACCACCACTAAACATCCGTTGCAGTCTTGCAGCAAATTTCTGTTTTATTTATTTACTTATTTTTTTTTGTTTCCTTCAAATTAACAGAACATGTGTTTTATGATCTCCACACATCACTACATGCTTACGATTTACTGCTGAAAGCCAAAAATCTCTGACGCTCTTTGTGTTGTTTTCTAAAAGTGATGTTTCCAGAGCAGATCACTGAAGAGACGCCGTCTGTTTATAGTTTAGAGCCCAGATTTGGGGAAAAACGGGTCGACTTTCAGTAGAAAAACAAACTGAGTTCAGCTTCTTTTATTATAAGGGTTTAAAATGACCACCGTCTATTAGAGAAGAGCTACAGCCTCACACGACGCCCAGCTTCTGAATGGAGCTTATGGAATATGAATGCTATGAAGAACATGACGAAGTGCATTTTGGAACCACCGGTGGTCTCGAGCAGTTTAAGAGGCGACGTAAGTAATGCATTAAAACACGCTTTAATAAAGTCACATTTTTAGTAGTCATAGTGCGACATGCTCTGAACTGACATGACTCGTTTTAACACTGACTTATAATCCAAACTGATCGCCCGATCTGCTGAGGTTACCCAGAAGTTTCTTGTCCCTCATCCCTCCGACTCCGAGGCCTCCTTGGACTCCATCTCCCAGAACCCTCTGGGGGATCATGTGATTCCTGACCCTTCCAAACGCTCCAGTCATCGCTCACAGTTTCCTGAATGCTGATTGGTTTCACCTGTTGCTTATAGCTAGTGTTAGTATACAGGCCGGGCTTTTAGAGTCGGTGATTCTGTTTCGTTGCCCAACCCTTTTCAGGCTGTTTAACCGATTGGTATGTTTGTCTTTTTTGGATTCAACTGTTGCCTTGACTACGACTCTGGATCTCGATTGAAACAGCAAAGCCTCTCTTTCCCTTTTTGACTCAGTCTGTCGCGTTACATTACTTCAGAAAGCTTCATTAAATCATTTAATCTTTATTTTGCTCCACTGCTTATGTGAAATCATCCGTGTTTCGTGCTTAGTTCAGTATTTTCAGTTGCTCTTACATGCAAAATATAGGCCATTCCTTTCTTTTGGATTTCAGCACACTGTTACCATTGACCACCAACAGACAAATGGCAAAATATTTTCAGGGGGGACGTCTGAGCTGATGAGTCAATCAAATATGCCTAGTTCTTTTAGATCAGACTGGGATGTTCCTGATCACTCTGAGTCATTCAGAGTGGTTTTAGTCTGAAATGGTTGATTGTAGAGTCTCAGATCTCTTTATAGTGGTGGTGGTAGGAACCAGGGGTCGCCATGACTACAACACAGATATAATCGTTTTATTTACTATCCAGAACCACCAGAGAACCTACACGAGTCTTCTGAGTTTTATATGGAATATTGATGATGGCAAAATATTGGAAAATAAAATAATAGCTTTTCTAATAATAAGGACTATTTTGCCTCACGGCGTCCTGCATGTTATCTATCCCTCCACTAGGGGTGACTATGAAGGCCAAAATCGTATTAAACAATCGTAAAACAGTGTCTCAGACATCAGACAGTGTAATTATAATCACTTGATGCCACAGCTTTCTGTGAGGAAGCGTTTAAAGGTGGACGCCTGGTTCCTATCACCACCACTGTGAACAATTCTGACTTGGTAAGTTTCTTTAGAAGCGCTTCACACCAAGCCACGAATGACTCCGTTTACATCTTAACCAGTTAATGATGCAGAAATTAACCAGGTGGAAATCCCTCCTTGATGTTCTGTGAACTCTGAGGCCCTTCATAGTGTAAGGATGGAGAAAGAGAGATGTTCCTCACTGTTCCTGCAGGTCTCTCAGGCTCTGCTCCGCTCTCTGAAGGCTCTCCAGATCCTTCATCATCTTGGAGATGTGCTCTTTGGATGCTTTGTTCTGCGCCTGGGCAAACAGGCAGCCGCCAACCCCCATCACCACGGAAACAATCAGCAGAAGGTCCTTCATCCAGTTGTGTGGTGGCCCTGGACGACAAACAGATCAGGAAGAAAGCTTTGCAAATATCCCTTTATGCTGTCCATTGGTTCTCAGCTACAATACTGGAGGTCAACACATGTTTCACATGTGACCTGATTTAAGGGAACTGCTTATAGTTTCCCCATTCCTGCAAGTAATGGACAAATCGACTCACTGTCCAACGAAAAACATGTATCTCCATTTTTGTCGATTTTTATTTTTCTATATCATTTCAACACACCAGCTGTCCTTTATGTTGTGTGAGAATTTCATGATGGATGGACCAATAGAAATGCTCTAAAATCACTTGGAATAAAATCTCTTTACATTGACTTACATTAAGAGTAAAGAACGTTTTTGCCCTCTCCTGTAAAGTTACCATTTTGGAGATACTTGTCTTCCTTTGGACAGCGACGATATGTGGTTTCTATGCTGCTACCTACAACCTGAATTCCAAAATAGTTTGGACGTTGTGTATCCTTTGGTCCAGCCTGCTATGCTACTCATGTTGAACAAAACACAACAGCACAATGAAGCGGGCTTTACATAACATACGCTGTCCTAAGAAAGACAAGTATCTCCAAAAGAGTAACTTTACAGGAGAGGGCAAAAACTCTCTTTACTTTCAATGTAAGTTAATGGAAAGAGATTTTATCCTAAGCCGATTTGGAGCATTTCTATTGGTCCGATCACCATGACATTTTCACACAATGTAAAGAGCAGCAGCAGAGCTCAAATGATACAGAGAGGTAAAAATCCCCAAAAAATGGATATACATATTTTTTATTGGACAGCGACAATATACAGGTGGGGTTGTCGACCTTGCAGTGTCCACTTACTGTAAACATTATCTAGCTTTCACATGGCGACGCCTTAAAGGGGAGCCAATACTCTTTTCTGTTTTCTTTTGCGTTCTTTTAGTGTGATGTAGCTTATTGTGCATGTAAACAGTCTGCAGAGTTACAAAGCCCGAGTGCATGGCAGAGGGAGAAACTCTAATGACTCCAATAGAAACCACTTTTCTCAGCTGCCTGGAACGTTGGAATTCCAGCCCTTTTCCCCTTGTTACACGATGATGCAATCCTGTAACACCATCCTTGTTGCAGCCTACCGACAAGCTCAACACTGCCTCACACCACACCCAGTAGCTACACTGTAATCCTGCATTTTGTTTTAACGCCAATAAATTAAGTCTGTTGTACATAAAACTCGGTATGTCCCACATATTGCTCAGCAATTTTAAGTTAAGGGAATGTTTTTGATTTTGTACACGTAAATGGCAATTTATAGTTGAATTAACTTATTGCTATGTAGTTTAGTTGGTTGCTATGGCAACTTTGAAACCCCGCATTCAGAAAATGACGTTCCTGTTGGTTTCAATTGTTTCTTTCTCATTAAAAAACAAGAAATATAATAAGCTTAAAAAAACGTAGAGCAGAAAAATCTGAGAACTGCCCGGCTGTGGCCTCGTATTCCACTGAAGACCCTTTGACAGTCTTTTGTCAGGCCTGCTAGGGTCTGTCTGTAGACTGCTAGACAGGGGCTGAACATGTAGGAGTGGAACCACTCTGGCTTTTGACCAGTCAGATCAAAAGGGGTGAGGTGACCAATCAGAACAAAAGGGGTGAGGTGACCAATCAGAGCAAAGTAGTTGAGGTAAGCAAAAGTGGGTGAGGTGACCAATCAGAACAAAGAGGTGACGTGACCAATCACAACAAAAAGTGTGAGTTGACCAATCAGAGCAAAGTAGGTGAAGTAATCAAAAGTGGGTGAGGTAACCAATCAGAACAAAAGGGGTGAGGAGACCAATCAGAACAAAGAGGTGACGTGACCAATCACAACAAAAAGTGTGAGTTGACCAATCAGAGCAAAGTAGGTGAAGTAATCAAAAGTGGGTGAGGTAACCAATCAGAACAAAAGGGGTGAGGAGACCAATCAGAAACAAGTGGGTGAGGTAACCAATCAGAACAAAAGGGGTGAGGAGACCAATCAGAACCAAGTGGGTGAGGTAACCAATCAGAACAAAAGTGGATGAGGTGACCAATCAGAACAAAAGGGGTGAGGTGACCAATCAGAACAAAGCGGATGAGGTGACCAATCAGAACAAAGTGGATGAGGTGACCAATCAGAACAAAGCGGATGAGGTGACCAATCAGAACAAAGTGGATGAGGTGACCAATCAGAACAAAAGGGGTGAGGTGACCAATCAAAGCAAAGTAGGTGAGGTAGCCAAAAGTGGGTGAGGTGACCAATCAGAACAAAGTGGTGACGTGACCAATCACAACAAAAAGTGTGAGTTGACCAATCAGAGCAAAGTAGGTGAAGTAACCAAAAGTGGGTGAGATAACCAATCAGAACAAATGGGGTGAGGTGACCAATCAGAACCAAGTGGGTGAGGTGACCAATCAGAACAAAGTGGATGATGTGACCAATCAGAACAAAAGTGGATGAGGTGACCAATCAGAACAAAAAGTGTGAGTTGACCAATCAGAGCAAAGAAGGTGAAGTAACCAAAAGTGGGTGAGGTGACCAACGAGAACAAAGTGGGTGAGGAGACCAATCAGAACCAAGTGGGTGAGGTGACCAATCAGAACCAAGTGGGTGAGGTGACCAGTCAGAGCACGCTGAACTCATCGAGACCCAGGAGTTAATGAGAGATTACTACAGAGACCGTTTGAAGTGAAGATTTGCAGTTAGCATGATGCTAATTGGTGGAATATAAGCTATATTATGCATTAGCTACCTTAGCATTGCAGCCAGTGCTAGAAGCAAACTTGACACGCCAAACACGTCTCGGCTGATCTACTACACTTAAAGTCAGGTGCAAAATTTTGTCCAAATTATTCTTTTTGCTTATGAACGGTTTGGTGATTAGAACTGACCTAAATGTGCCTGAGCTACGTGCTTAAAAGAGGGACTGCTGGTCAGTAGGCTGAGATTAACTGGACAGGTTGTCAAAGTAGTGCCTTAAATATGACGAGCTATATTTACCAGTGACATTAAAATAGCCAAGGCTCTTAGAGGCCAAGCTGTCTGCTCTTACCTTCAGTCGTGTCACTGAAGGGTGATCTTGTACTGCTTCACGTTCTATAAACACCCAAAGAGAACACCTAGTGTTCCTTCAGAACAGCTGGATTGTAGAAAGAACCAATTGGCTTGATGTTTTGGAGAAATTTAGGAACTGAAATTAGATTCCACCAAAATTCTCTACCAACAATGAATCAAAAACAGTGAACTCTTTCTCAGGGTCCTATATCTCTTTTTCTAACAACGTGGGCAAGATATCTTAAATGGTCAGGACCTGCAGGCGGCTGTGACTTCTATAACCTCCTCATTCTGAACGTCCAGTGTACTTGATATTTTTATCCCAGGTATTCTAGCTCACTCACAGCAGCACTGCTGTGTCTGATCCACTCATACCAGCACAACACACCACCACCATGTCAATGTTACTGCAGTGCTGAGAATGACCCACCATCCAAACAGTACCTGCTCTGTGAGGGTCGATGGAGGTCCTGACCACTGAAGAACAGGGTAACGGAGTATCAGAGAAACAGATGGACTACAGTCTGTAACTGTAGAACTACAGAGTGCAGCTATACAGTAAGTGGAGCTGATAAAGTGGACAGTGTAGAAACGAGGAGGTGGTCATGATGTTGTGCCTGATCAGTGTATTTCATAACAAATCATTATCCAGTATCAAGTCTGAGGAGGACACTTTAAATCCTTACATGGCCAGTTTTTACACACCTCTAAAACCTAATAATAGTTCAACCAGTTTGCACTGAAGTCCCTGTAGATACTGAATAATAAGCCTTAGTGTGCAACAAGGCTGGTATTTTGAGGGGTTAACTCATCCATAACTAGCTGAATGTCAGTATTTTCAGGTTTTAACCAAAGACCCCTTGATGGAACAGCTCTCGAATTGGGCTGGTTCGTGTAGGTACGTACTGGTGGGTGGTCCAAACAGCACAACATCCAAAGCCTTGAGCTTCAGCTTGTGCTTATGCTGCTGGTCCTGGATCTTCAGGTAGGTGCTCATAAACGACGGCTCGTTGGACGCAATCCTGGGTGCGAGAGAATTTGACCTGATGAGCCTAGTCATTCTGTACATTTCGATTGGTCAGCAGAAGCTGTCAGTGCAAAGAAGAGGGTGACAGTTGAGTACGTAGCCTTTGTGTGATTCATGGTGAGTTTATAAGGCATGTACAGAAGTACCTGGACACTTTAATGAACTTTACCGAAGTTCTTCAGGTTATTTCATGAAGTGTTTAACAAACCGACATTCATTTTAGAGAAAAACACAGCAACACTTTCTATGAATGTCATGTTTGTAAACATCTATAAACCCATTCATAACATGTTATAACACATTCATAAGGAATAATAAACATGGCTATAAATATTTATAAAAACGCATTACATGTTATAGCCATGCTTATGTATTATGAATTGTTAAGATGATGCATTATAAGCACTGTTCATAACACATTATAAGAGCTCATAAGCTGTATTTCGCCGCTATAAGTAAAGTGAAGTGTACTGGACTAAAGCCTCCAGGGTTAAGACTGAGGCTTCAAGTTGAAGTGTTTACTGAAGGATTTACTGAAACACTAAAACACAATAAAGCTCATTACAGGCTTCAGATGTCAGAGTTTACACTAGAGCTGCCGTCAGTGTTTCACCCAATGTGGGGAAGTCAATGTTCACCACTGTTAATGTGCACCACCGTTAGCCTGGCACTGACTTAACACTGCATATCCAATAGAACGGCAGCAGAAATCAGCATCACTGCACTGTAGTGTAGTGTAGGGTTACAGAGTGAAGGGTTCTAGTGTTTAATGTTAGAACCAGGGAGGGAACAAATTACAGTTACAGTGCTCGACTATCTCACCTCTCCCTCTCCAGACCTTCACTCCACAGCGACTTCACGCTCATTGTGATGTCAGAGGGGGCTCAGGGGAGGGGCTGATGGGTACTTGGTTTGCTGTGATGTAATGTAGTCTAACATTTAAAGTGAGGCGCTGGGTAAGAAAAGCTCAGTGTAGCAGTGATTCTAGGCTGGACGGCCTGTTTGGGGCATTTACGCTCTCCAATCTGGGACTTCTTTGGCACTGACCAAATAACATGTTATTAACACTACTTATAATACATTATATTAAAAATTCGCAATGTATAATAAACAGGGCTAGAAATGTATAATAAACAGGGCTAGAAAGTGTAATTAAGTCTAATTCATTTTTCTAAATATTTATAACCATGTTTATAACATCTTATGGACGCATTATAACATGTTATGTGCTTATAGATGCTTACAAATGTGACATTCATAGAAAGTGTTACCAAAAATACTTTTAGCACATCAGACTGATGGACTCCAACCAGGCTGCACTAAGGCTACTGTAAAGCAGTCAAAGGTGGAATGAGCTTGGGTTCATTGATGGGATCATGAGCTCAAAAGTGTACCAAGATAATTTGGAGGCAAATTATCATCTGAAACTCACCAGCCAGCTTTAAAAATATCCTTTAAAGAAGAAAATGACAGTCCTGGAAAAGTCCGTTTCATTAGCTGACACTTAATTGAACTTTTTGTTGCCCAACACATCATAAACCTATCATGGCAATTCTGTCCAAATACTTTTGGGGGGCACTGTGCAGTGCAAATTGTGTTTCTTTTCCTCATACTTTTGCATCTGAGAAAAGACTGGGGACATACATAAGGACATATTACATGCATAAGCACTGCATAATGTACTTATAATGCATTATTTTATTGACATCATTTAATTTAAATTTTATTTTACTGTTTGCAGCATCACTCCCAGCTAATTCGCAGTCACAAACTTATGAGTTCTACGGAAGATCTGGCTACACACAGTGATGTTATGACACATGAATAAGCACTGAATAACATGTTCATAAAGCAAAACCTGAATATCTACAAAGTGCTTACGCCTATAATCGTAAAACGACTTGTGGTGTGAATGGCTTTGTATTAACCATTGACTATTACAATGAAGACGCCTGGTTAAGAACACCATTCCATAAATACAAACCCAACTTCCAAAATATCGGGACAGCATGTGAAAAGCTAATATAAACAGAAAGCAGCGATTTATAAACCTACTGTATATCTACTTTGACCTCTATTTAAATAAAAACAATGCAAAGAAATGATATTTAATGTTTTATCGACTTCATCGACTTTTGGAAATATAAGCTAAATCAGAAATGAATGCCTGCGACACATTCCAAAGACTAGTAATGCTGGGAAATGTTCAGAAAACAGTTTAAAAGAGGTGATGTTATTGTGCTTGGGTATAAAAGGAGCACCCAGGAAAGGCCGGGGCCTCTGTGAGCAAGGACGGGTTGAGACGTCTTCAACAAAAAGGAATCAGCAAAATGCATTAAAAACCAACATGTTTCTGTGGTGGACATCACCACATGGGCTCCGGAGGTTAATGTCCAGAAATGCTGCCAACTTCTCTGGGCTCAAGCTCATCTGAAATAGACTAATGTATGTAGAATAATGTAGTCTATGCTAAGTGGGAACATGTATGGTGGTCTGCTGAGTTGACCTTTCAGATCGTTTATGGAATAATGGATGTTGTGTTTTCCAGACCCACATTTGGGAATGTGTTACGGGCAAATCTGGAATGAGCAGATATTCACAAAAACTTTCCTTCATAAGGTAAAACATCAAATAAGGGTGTTTTTGTTCTGTTTTCAATTTAAGACAGGTCAAACCAAATGTACTAATCGTAAGCATCTCACACACTGTCCCAACTCTTTTGGAATTGTGCTTGTATGTTATTTCTATATATTTCTATATGCATATTTCTAGGTTTACAAAAGTACAATTCTATTAAAGAGACTAGCTTCACATCTGAACAACTAATGGTGCATTGTAAAGTAGCAAGAATGATTCAAATGATCTATATATATATATATATATATATATATATATATATATATATATATATATATATAGCATAATATTTATGTATTTATATGTACTTATATCTAAAGTACTCAAGTAGAAATACTGGAGTACCAACAGTATTTTACTTGGACACAAGTAAAGTATTTTCTTATGTATTTTCATACATATGAGAAAAACTAATTAGTTTGAAGGCATCGAAATATAAATGTATACATGGTGTTATTGGCTTAGCCTCTGACTTATACATGTCGTTACTTGGCAACAATGCTTCATAACATTGTTAAAAATGGTAGAAATGTTTGTTACTTAAGTTTAAGGCCCCTTATGCCAATACAATGTCATTTCTTTCATAAAACATCGTTCTAATAGTGATATGAGCTGATTATATTCATGTAATACCACTGAACACATACCTACCACCTACATAGGGACTTCCTAAAACATACATTATACAAGTATTTGTTATGAAGTGCCTATGTAGGTGGGCTTTAAGTTGTCCAAATTACTGTCAAACAGGTATTTCCTTTAAAACTCTGATGGTGGAACAGGTCTCAAAGAACTCAGTGAGGAATTCTCAACACCACTATGTCTGGTATCCACTCAAAGCAAGTCACGATGATCAGTTTAGGGTTAATCACACTGTGATTGATCTGGATTAAGAGCATTTTCTCTACTGAAACCATTCCCTGGGTGCGGCCCTGACATCACCTGATCGATACAGATTTTGCAGATGCAGGCTCCTGGTTGGTTTCTCTCACCTGGGCAGGGTGTTTCCATTGACATGGAGCTCTTTGAAGCTTTTCTCGTACTGCGGCAGCTCCACAAACTCCCGCAGCCAGCACAGCACGTCCTCCTGAGTCCAGTTATGGACTGAGAGAGAGAGAGAGAGAGAGATTCCCTATTATTCCTTACTTTTTTGTTATCCATGCTAGTCAATTAGAGGAAGTAGAAGGTAGGTGTTTCTAATAAAGTGGCCAGGGAGTGGAAGTACAAGACAGGTGTTTCTAATAAAGTGGCCAGTGAGTGGAAGTACAAGACAGGTGTTTCTAATAAAGTGACCAGGGAGTGGAGGTACAAAGAGTTTCTGATAAAGTGGCCATGATATCCAGTTTTCCATGCTATAGGCCTCCAGTACAACACAAACATGTACCTTCTGAGGACTTCCAGCTTCGCCACAGCTCCTCCACTGTGATGTGCTGGTCTTCTTGATGCAGTTTACTGTGCTTATTGGTCTGCTGCTGTTGCTGCATGTCCTCTATAATGAACTACGGGCACAGGAGAGAGTACAACTCACACATCACTACAAATCCTACAACATAAACAGCTACAGTGCCCTCCACAAACTTTGCCACCCCTGGTAAAACATGAGCATATAGTATATGAATATAACAAACATTCTTTATTGCTGATCTTTCATTCATAATATTAACAAAAATCTGGCCTTTTTGTTGTACGATGACTGGAAAAAAGAAAATCTTTTCAAAAGATTCATATTTTTCATCTGTGTGTGCCACAGTTACTGGCACCCCTTCATTTAATACTTTATACAGCCTTCCTTTGCAAAGATAACCGCTCTGAGTCTTCTCCTTTAAGGCTTAGAGGCTGGAGAACACATGACAAAGGATGTCAGACCGTTCCTCCATACAGAACCCCTCCAGATCCTTCAGATTCCAAAGTCCACACTGTGGACTCTCCTCTTCAGCTCATCCCACAGGTTGTCTATGGGGTTTAGGTCAGATGACTGGGGTGGACAAGGCAAAACCTTCATTCTGTGGTCTGTGAACCACTTTTGTGTTGATTTTGAGGTGTGTTTTGGATCATTGTCCTGCTGGAAGATCCAAAATTTGGCCCAGTTCAAGCTTCCTGGCTGAAGCAGTCAGGCTTTGATTTTATTTCTGCTGGTTCTTGATGGAGTCTGTCATGTCATGTATCCAAATAAACAGTCCTGGAAGAGGACAGGAGGAAAAACAGCCCCACAGATCACCGATCACAGATGTACCACCACACTCCACACTGGGGATGAGATACTTTTCTGCATATCTATCTTTGTGTCCAGTAATGTTTGGCAAACTGTAGGTGTTTGAGTTTGCTGGTCCTTGATAGCAGATGCCTTCTTCTGGCAACCCCTCCAAAAACTTGGTGGTTATGTGGGTGGCGATTGATTGTGGTTTGGGAGACATTGTGACCCCAAGACCTAACTAATGTCTGCAGTTCCTCACCTGGAGATTCTTTGTCCAATTGAACTATGCTCCTCACTGTGCATGGGGTCAGTATAGACATTCGTCCTCGTCCCAGCAGATTCTTAACATCTCCAGCTGTATTAAACTTCTTAATTATTGCCCTGATGGTGGAGATGGGCATTTTCAACTGTTCAGCATTTCCTCGTAGCCATTATCTGATTTGCGCAGCTGTATATCAATGCTGTTTTCTCTGGTCTTCCTCAATGTGATGAATGACTCAGGGAACTTGGCCTGTGTTTCACCTTATATGTATTCCCCAGTGAATCAGGATTTCATGGCTGACCATTTAAGTGTTCTTTATCACTCAGGTGAACTTTAAAACATAACATATGAATGAGAATATATTTCAGGTAGATTTCATTCTTAAGAATTTCTAGATGAAAACAATTTATAAATATTTATAGACCAGATTTCGTTTTTTCTTTGTCATTATACCTTAAATAAAGGTCAATTTTTCCCTAATATTTTGAATGAATGATCAAAAGAGATAATTAAGACCATGTTTTATTGATAATTTTGCTCATGATTACCAGGGATGCCAATATTTGTGGAGGGAACTGTATTGTGTCCAAAAGTATCCAGACAGTCCTTCTAATGAGTGAATTCTGCCACGTTCTGCTTGTTGAAAAACACTGACCAATAGAATGAGACTAAGGTCACCATGCCCAATGCCAAGCATGGGCTAGAGGGATATAAAGACCACCAGCCTTGGGCTGCAGAGCAGTTAAATTGAGCTGTGGAGCTCCACCCAGTACCTTTGGGATGAGTTGGAGTGATCCAGAACTGATCATCCAACATTAGTACCTGACCTCGCTAATGCTCAATCAGATCCTCACAGCAATGTTCCAACATCTAGTGTAAAGGTTGTTACTGCAGCAATCTTTGGTATCGGTAGTCATTGCGAGTCTTTTAGTAAAATGAAATAAATAATCGTAAATAAAATGACTATATTTGTGTTGTAGTCACGGCGACCCCTGGTTCCTACCACCACCACTGTAAAGAGTCTCTACAATCAACCATTTCACACCAAACCACTCTGAATGACTCTGTTTACATCTCAACCACTGAATTATGTAGGAATTTAGAAAAGTTAACCAACTGTATGTCTGAATTTCCTGCAGTGTTCAACCTTCATGCAAGGATTTAAACAAACAGCCAGTGATTTCACTATTTGAGTACCAACGCCTGAAGAAATGACTGGTCTTCTGCGTGTTTTTCGGAGAAAGATGGTGTTTGTGTTTTTGCGAGAGTGAATCGGTTTCACGGTGAGTCAGAAAAACAGAGATAGAGCATGACTGACTGGCTGTGAAAGACTGTGGACACTCATGTGTCTTGGAATGTGTCCTGTAACGGGACCCTCCATGTGATGGCCTCCGGCATGTCCTTCATCTCAGCCCCCCTCACCTGTTGCTATAGCGACCAGTGCGAGAAACCCAATCCCACCCAGATACACAGCATCCACTTTCATGCTGACCAAGAACCAAGCTCCGTAAGTCCACTATCCACGTCCACTAATGGGAACACGAGGCTGTTAGAACAACAGTGAAGACATCAGAACTACGAAACAACACACAGGAGGCGACCAAAACCAAGTCCAAAACCTGTGATGAAGTGGTTTAGATTCTTCAGTATGTCCTCTTTACCCTGATGCAGTTTTCACACTCAATTTGTCTCCTGAGCAGCTTCAAGAGGAACCACCTGAGATCTTTGTACTTAATGGCTTTCTAGAGTGATTTTAACTTAAAATCTTAAATCTTGTTGATAATCACTCAAATTATGGCACCTCATCAGGTAAAACTAATCCAGCTCCTGGTCTTTAGGACTTTAGAAACTAATTTAAAAGCATTTCAGCATAAATCTCTATATCCAAATGTTTGTAAAGCCCTATTGGAGCTGGATTAGCAGCTCCTATAGGGCTAGTTTTAGCAGAGGAAATCCGGTAATGTAATCTGAGCATGGTTTGACCAGCTGTTTTGTACGGGATCTGTGAACTTTCCCCAAAATGACCTCAAGTATGGACATTCACATCAACAGTTGCTGGCAACTTTGAACCCCAAAAGGTGACACTGGATGCCTGTTATCAGCGGCAATCCAAAACCACGCTGCATAATCATAGCTATGTTTTTTGGCGAATGATGAACGTGAAACTTAGAAAATGCCCCAACAGGACAGAAAATACTCTGCAACCTGAGAGAAACTTGAGATATTCAAGATACATTTTCCTTCCCTTTGAAATTCAGCCATCACCAACATTATCAAGTCAAGTCAAGAGGCTTTTACTGTCATTCCGTCTATGCACAAGTACACAGCGGAGTGAAATTACATTCCTGCAGGAACAACGCGGTGCAACAAGGAAAAGTGGCTTTTAAGTAGTTTTGTCATTAAGATGTGGATTAACGAACGCTCCAATTTTGCTGTTAGCCTTCAGGTCACAAAAAAAACGGAAAAAGGAAAAGTGGAGGCAGCGTTTTCTATTAGCCCGTTTTGTTAACATCACTGGGATGTTGATTTGAACAGGACTGCTGTTCTGGGAGAGCTCGGAGTTCAGCCAGTTACAGAAGGTAATTCACTCTGGAACTATCCCTCAGCAGACTTGGAAAGAAAAACAGATACTGTAGATTTGGATTCACTTCCAGGATGGAAGTATTCCAGCTCCAACGGGGTTTAGGATTATGAAAAATTTGTTCTGGTTTGTCGGTTCATGTGTGGAGTTCACGCTAGACTGCTACTTCATACTTTACAGTGGGTGTCTCAAACCCAAATAACATGGAGACACTAGACAGGTGATCTTCGCCAAGGGGGGCCGGTTGAAATTCCTGGAGTGTGTCATTTCTTTTTTTCCAAATATGAATTTTAACTATATAATATATACACTTATTTAAATGAATCTCAGCCGATGTTTATTAGCCTTTTGTCTGTTATATCTTTCACTACAAACTAAAGCAACTACTACTAACATCGTAAAAACAATTAAGCAATAGAGCATGAGATGGAGTGTTATCACAAAATAACATCACGGCTGTGATTTGGTGGCCATGGATCATCACAGCTGTGATGTGACACGCGGCGTTTAATATGTTTTAATGTTCAGTTCCTCCCTCCTAATTACAGCTCCTTAACGAGGAAGCTTGTCGCTACGTCAGAGTAACGAGCTCCGCCCACTCGCTGCTCAGCCGGCAGTTCGTTCTCCAGCTCCTTACACTAAATTCCCAAACTGTCGTCACCACTGAGCAGCTTTTCAGTCGGCAGCTGTGACAGAAGAACAGCTAAACAACCTGGAACCCAACACCATTCGCCAAATGTGTCTGATCTTCAGAGTTGGACTATATCAGACTGAGCCATAAAACTGACCCAATATCAGGTTCAGCTCAGTTTTGTTATGTTATTAAAAGATGACAGTCAATATGTACATGTCATGCACTTCAATGCTCAGGCTCCACCCCATGCGTTTGTGTGGTCTACCGCTCCATCGCTGAGCTGTTGTTTCTTGGCACTTCCATTTCACAATCACAGAACTTACATTTGTCTAGGGCAGCTGTAGCAGGGCAGACATATCAAAAACTGACTCACCCTCCTATGACAGTGCCGTGTTTAAAATCACTGAGCTCTTCATCACAGGCCATTCTACTGCCAGTGCTTGTCTACGGAGACTGCAAAGCTATGTAGTATCTCTCTCTCTCCTTTGGTTACCTCCACACTCTCCTCCACCTCGATCCCTCCATCCTGGTCATCGTCCATCTCACGGTGGATGTGGCACAGAGCCTCCAGGCTGAAGCGGTCCGCCTCCGTCACACACGGAGGAGTCACCTGCAGGCACGCATCTGGGGTCAAAGGTCACACACAGGGGTCATTGAACTGCCAAAGTTGCTAACACAGCTTAAAATGATCCGCCCATCACCACGACCACCCTACCTCCAAATGTAGTGGATCAGCAGGACATGGTTGGTGTCTGAACTTTGGCTCTTTAGTGTTGGACTGCAGCTATGAGGCTAATGTAGCTAACAAGTAATGGAAAATATTAGTCACAGAATTAGCACTGTGCTAACTGCACATACCCAACTCAAACCTTGTAGAGATGTTCAGCGATCTCTAATAGACTTGATTACATGGTTTCTGACACTATGACACACTGTTATCTATAAACATGGACTAAACCTCTGTTTTTAGCAATTCTAACAAAGTTTAGTCATATTTATATATATATATATATATATATAAAAACAGAGAGGTACACAGTGTCAGAAACCACATAAACTTCTATTAAAGGTCTACTAATGGTGACTGAACACCTCCAGCTCATGATTTAGGCATGGTAACTGAGGGGGGATAATTTCCCCTTAGTTTTTAGGACTATTAGCCTCATAGCTTTGGACAAGGAAAGCACTGCACCAAACTATTGCTTTAGAATTAGAATTTACAACCATTAGTCACTGTGAAATTAGACCTCCGCATTTAACCCATCTGTGTAGTGAAACACACACACACACACACACACACACACACACACACACACACACACACACACACACACACACACACACACACTAGGGGGCAGTGAGCAGTGGGCAGCCCTATCTACAGAGCCCAGGGAGCAATTGGGGGTTAGGTGCCTTGCTCAAGGGCACTTCAGTCATGGACTGTCAGCCAAGGGGATTGAACCGGCGACCTTCCAGTCACAGGGCTGGTTCCCTAACCTCCAGCCCACGACTGCCCCTGCTTTTTAAGCTTCAAACATCAACGTGTTGAAAAATGCTGAAGCAAGGTTCCTCAAGGGTTCATTAGTAAACATAATGGTTATGTAGAGAACCAAGAAAACCCAAAGAATCATCTGAAAGCTTAAATGCCTTTTCTCCATAAAGCAGAACCTGTTTCCTCTAAAGCCGTGGTCCTCAGGGGCCCCCAAAATGTGGACCATCTAGAACCGTTGTTTTTTAGACCCATTTAAAATTAATTCAAGAACCTTTTAAAAGCATTGGGCCTTTTCAATGAACTGCATGGGACCCTTTTTACTAACCTCCTCAAAAGGTTTTTCAAGGGTTCTGTAGTAAAGGCAGTGGTTATGAATAGAACCAAGGCAGCTTTAAAGAACCATTTGAAACCATTTTAAGCTCATTTGAATGGTTGTTTACTTGGTTTTCTCCATGAAGGAGAACCTATTGTAAATGGGTTTGTAACAAGCCAAAAGGATTCTGCTCTTGTCACTAAACCTTCATAAAATGGTGATGATACTGTACCAAGGCCTCTTTGCTATAGAACCTACGAGAACAGGTTCTGCTATTGTTCCAAGCCATAGAAGCTTTTTAGAGCAGTATAGACCACTTTGGTAGCAATCCATAAGTACTTCCTAAACAAAGAGGGGTCCTTCAAGGGTTCTATCTGTAAAGGCAATAGCTACATATAAAACTATGACAATTCAAAGCAGTGTAGGTTCAATTTTAATGGCTCTTTGCATGGTTGAGTGGTTCTTCTCCATTATGGAGAACTTGCCATGCACAAATGGTTCTATATAGCATCAAAAATAGGTTCCACTATTGTAATAAAGCGTCATGAAAACACTTCTCGGTGCCTTTTGCTAACATTACATAATTTCCTATGCAGTTTTGTGTTATTCTTGCTAGTGTTGGAGACTCTTGCCTATTGTAGCTTGACTCGGTTCCTTCTTTATCCCAACAGGCTGCGGCTCATCACTGGAATAGTCGCCTCTCATTGGTCCAAACAGTGCCAGCAAAACCGTGGCACAAAAGACCAGCATGGTGAGTCCCGGGTGAGTCTGTGAGCCAGAAAACATTTGTACATGTTAGGAACATGATAGTCTTATCTGAAAGGCATATTTTCTTTGGACCAGTATCAGGGACCTTGATCTTAAGCCTGATCTGCGCACCATTTACACCTCTGTTGTAGAAGATAGTCATTCCAAGTGTCACTATTCAGATATTCATGACATGCGATCACAGTAAGAAAAGGTATGATAAAGAGGAAAAAAAAGCAACAGCATCTGATGAAAGAAACACCGTGTCGACTGTTTAGCATGGGGATAGATTGAGTATACTTTGGGGTTGTGTGGCAGACAGTGGCTCAGGAAAGACCGCACGCGCAGATGGAGGAATGAGTTCCACTAAATATCAACACATTTTGGAAGCAAGCATGACACAGCCAGTCAAAAGGCTTCTACATCAGGACAACGATCCAAAACATACCTTAAAATTCACCGTGAACTACTTCAAGACAATCTGGAGCTTCTAGAATAACCTGAAATGAACGTCATTGAAAATCTGTGGGTAGATCTTAAACATGCTGTGTATGCAAAACTGTCACAGAACTAGAAGCGTTCTGTAAGAATAAGTGGGTGAAAATTCCAAAAACAAGAATAAAAAATTATTACAAAAAGTGTTTTCAAGCTGTAAGTTATATACGTTACATAACCACGCAAGAGTACCATCACTATTTGTTCGATTAATCGCATCCAAAGTAACATTTGAAGAAAATTGTTATTACACTTGGCAGAAAAGTTTGTTGTTGTTAATAATAATAATAACAAAAATGGGGCAGTCGTGGGCTGGAGGTTAGGGATCCAGCCTCGTGACCGGAAGGCCACCGGTTCGATCCCCAGGGCCGACAGTCCATGACTGAGGTGTCCTTGAGCAAGACACCTAACCCCCAACTGCTCCCTGGGCGCTGCGGATAGGGCTGCCCACCGCTCTGGGCAAGTGTGCTCACTGCCCCCTAGTGTGTGTGTGGTGTTTCACTGCCCAGATGGGTTAAATGCGGAGGTGAAATTTCCCCATTGTGGGACTAATAAGGGTCTCTTATATTAAATAATCATAACAAATGATAATAATTATAACAACAATAATATTTCTTTATTTATATTGCACTTTTCATGTGCTTTAAAGACAGGTGACAAAACATAGTTATACAAGAAATCATCAATATTTATTTAGAATCAAAAGAAAACGAAACAGATCAAATAAAAAATTGTTCACTTCTTTTAACTTAAAATACTAACAAAACTGTCATTTGGCTGCCCAAACGTTTGCATACAGCTGTAAACGCAGGGAGGACTTGTTTTACAGTAATTGTGAAGACGATCAAATGCCTTTGTAAAAAAAACAAATTTGAGTCCAGGTGGCTGTTCAACCGCAAGAACAGGAAACAGCGGTTTAGAAATTTAGAACAGCTTGAAATTCGACCGTAGAAAATTTAACACTTATTTAACTTCAACATTTATTTACCACATGATCTTACGTTTGAATGAATGTACTGAGTTTAATGTACGTTAAGTGCAGAGTGTACTGCTGTATTATTTACAAAAAGACACAAAAAATTGTAATGTTTACAATTTGGTTACTCTAATGGTTTTTGCATCTGGGTAAAAACATTTGCTTTTAATTAAAATACAGTTTCATGAACCCATTTTAAGTGTTCCTGGATTTGTTTTATTAAATTTTTATTTCATTCTGGTCTTTTTAAACTTTTATAAGGACTTTTGCTGCAGTTTATCACACCTTTCAATTCTTTATTGTTTAGTTGCTGATTTACACCAAAGCTACTTTGTGATGCTTTTAAAGCGCTGATTGGTGCCAAGCTATAATTGGAGGTTGGTGAGGGGAGGGAGGGTTTGCTGTTAGCACCCAAAAAGCTTCAGGGAAATGTGTAAAGTACAATTTGAAAAAAAAAAAACAAAACAATAGAATTTATTTTACTCCTCAACTAAAATTATTTTCCCAGAGAAAAAAAATCCTGATCTCGTGTTATTGCAAAATTTTATATAATTCTGTTGTAGAATGTAAATTGAATTTTTAAATAAATGCAAATAATGATTTGAGAGCAGGAAAATAGAAAATAGACAAAAATAATCCATAAAAAAAATGTGAATTTCCACAAAAAAAAAAAGTAAAAATCATGAGGAAGCCAGGAATGCCCGAGTACTCACCAAAACGTACTTCCAAAACAAAATTTCAATTTTATCCATCATGCATTGTACTCAAGAGCCACAGAAAAGAGCTTTTAAAAGTTGTGAACAGAAGAAAGTTTGGTTTCCTCACCTAAAAATTTTCGTCCAGAACAAACTTTGCAACTGTCCGGTCCTGTTTGTTAACAAAAAATTTACAAAAATTTACATCTAAGTGATCCAAACAGAAAAAAACCTAATCCAGTGAAAATAAAATCGTTTAAAAAAAATTTAAGTTTTGGCAAAATAATTGATAAATGAATTTTTTACCAAAAATAACCTTCCAGAGCAAAATGTGTTGGTACTAAATGGTCTAACGTAATCCACCAAGCACTGGAATCAGGTTGCATCTTCAAAAGAAAAACAAAAAGATTTGGCGTAAATTTGTCAAAGTTGAAAAAGGATTTTCAGAATCGGGTAAAAATGTTCATCCAGAGCAAAACTCCATAAATCTCCACTCTCGCTGAAGTGTTAGGAAAAGTTGGTAACAGGCTGGGAGCAGAACGTCCAGTATTCCTGCTGTTTACTGCCCAGTGAGGGGTGAAGTAAACACCTCCAGGCGTTGCTCAGGAGTTTGCAGTGAAAAGTGATTTCCCTTCAGATCTCTGTGCCTGAGCTCCAGCGTCCATCTGCTTCCTCATGGCTGTGAGTGTAAACTGCAGTGGACGCTGAGTGTGTGTGTGTGTGTGAGAACAAGGGCTAAAGATAACCGTGCCGCCCCCTCTGCGTCCGCGGGGACCCAAGTAAAGAAGACTGTAGTGCGTTGGAAGGCTTCCTCGATAAAGCAGAGCCGTTTTAAACCTGTTAGAATAAATCAACCAGCAATGACCAGCTGCGTGCCTAAGACACACACACACACAGTGTTTTATGCAGTGTCAGGACTCAAGGTCCCCATATTTATTACATACATGCAAATACGTGTAGTGTAATATGTTCCCTATGTATTATACCAATGTAAAGATGTATGTGTAATATTAATGTCCCATACGCATCATACATTTAATATATATATATATATTATTTATTTATATATATATATATATAAATAAATAAGAGAGAGAGAGAGAGAGAGTTTTGAGTTACGCCTCCAGCACCTCATCTGACCTACAACCACAACACTGGGTTTGAATGTTGACCATTGGCCCTCTGAGCACAATGACCTGAGAGGTGTCCGTCTTTGATGTTGCTGATGGAGTCTGAGTGTTTGTTTATTCTGACCGTCAGCTGTCTAGAGGGCACGGACACTCAGCACCAGCTGACCAGCGGCTCCACCCACCTCGCTTTCAGCCAATCAGTCCTGTTTCTCTTAATCTGTGTGTTCTGATTCTGCCTGAAATGCTGGTTAAGTGTTATAATGACGTAAGTTGGGGGGCGGGGCAGTATTTAACTACAGCTACCAGAAAGCCGTTATATTAAAGAAATAATGAAAGTTTTAATAAAATGTTTTTTCTTCCATTTTAACCCACAACTGCTTTAATATTTAATTGGAATGAAGAACAGAATTACTGTTGTTCTGATACACATTTCATTTACACCAGTCAGGCATAACATCCTCCTCGTTTCTACGGTCACTGTCCACTTTATCAGCTCCACTTACTGTATAGCTGGTCTTTGTAGTTCTACAGTTACAGACTGTAGTCCATCTGTTTCTCTGATACTCTGTTACCCTGTTCTTCAGTGGTCAGGACCCCCATGGACCCTCACAGAGAAGGTACTGTTTGGGTGGTGGATCATTCTCAGCACTGCAGTAACACTGATGTGGTTGTGTGTTAGTG
The DNA here is from genome assembly GCF_015220715.1 of Pygocentrus nattereri. Lineage (NCBI taxonomy): Eukaryota > Metazoa > Chordata > Actinopteri > Characiformes > Serrasalmidae > Pygocentrus > Pygocentrus nattereri. The sequence continues at coordinate 5,045,670 of NC_051232.1, read as the reverse complement.
TGTGTTGTGCTGGATCAGACACAGCAGTGCTGAGTGACATCCCATTCTTAACCCATTGGGTTTAATATGATGTCGGCCCACCCTTTGCAGCTATAACAGCTTCAGCTCTTCTGGGAAGGCTTTCCACAAGGGTTAGGAGTGTTTATGGGAATTTTTGGCCGTTCTTCCAGAAGCACATTTGTGAGGTCAGACGCTGATGTTGGACGAGAAGGCCTGGCTCACAGTCTCCGCTCTAATTCATCCCAAAGGTGTTCTATGGGGTTGAGGTCAGGACTCTGTGCAGGCCAGTCAAGTTCTTCCACAACAAACTGGCTCATCCGTGTCTTTATGGACCTGCTTTGTGCACTGGTGTGCAGTCATGTTGAAGCAGGAAGGGGCCGTCCCCAAACTGTTCCCACAAAGTTGGGAATGATAAAATTGTCCAAAATCTCTTGGTGCTGAAGCTTTAAGAGTTCCTTTCACTGGAACTAAGGGGCCGAGCCCAACTCCTGAAAAACAACCCCACACCATGATCCCCCCTCCACCAAACTTTACACTCGACACAATGCAGTCAGACAAGTACCGTCTCCTGGCAACCACCAAACCCAGACTCATCCATCAGATTTCCAGACAGAGAAGTGTGATTGGTCACTCCAGAGAACATGTCTCCACTGCTCTAGTGTCCAGTGGCGGCGCTTTACACCACTGCATTCCACGCTTTGCATTGCACTTGGTGATGTAAGGCTTGGATGCAGCTGCTCGGCCATGGAATCCCATTCCATGAAGCTCTCTACGCTGTTCTTGAGCTGTTCTGAAGGCCACATGAAGTTTGGAGGTCTGTAGTGATTGACTCTGCAGAAAGTTGGTGACCTCTGCGCACTATGCCCCTCAGCATCCGCTGACCGTTCTGTCATTTTACGTGGCCGTACACTTCATGGCTGAGTTGCTGTCGTTCCCAATCGCTTCCACTTTGTTATAATCCCACTGACAGTTGACTGTGGAATATTTAGTAGTGAGGAAATTTCACGACTGGACTTGCTGCACAGGTGGCGTCCGATCACGGTACCACGCTGGAATTCACTGAGCTCCTGAGAGCGACCCATTCTTTCACTAATGTCTGTAGAAGCAGTCTGCAGGCCTAGGGGCTCGGCTTTATACACCCGTGGCCACAGAAGTGACTGGAACACCTGAATTCAATGATTATGGTGAGTGAAAACTTGTGGAAACAGTGTTAATAGTGTAAATACAGTGGAGAGACAGAAAAGTGGACGTTTCTGTAGAATGACCCTAATGTTCTTAGCTAGATCAACCAATCTGCTAATGAGGCAGCAAATAAATTAGAAATGCTGCAGTAAAACTAAATATTCTGCAGTATTTGGAAAAAATGTTTTTGTTTTACTTATTGACCAACTAATTTGGTAACCTTCAAACCATTTTTTAGACTATTTGCTGGTAATGGTAGTTTTATAATATGTTAAATTTGCCTCCTAAGTCTATAAAACTGAGTGTAAACAACTTCATAACCTGACTGTCAATTTGGCTGCAGATTACTTTTAAACGTTGAAGTAAAATGTATTTATTTTTGGTTTGTGCGTGCAACAACAGGCTTGGAATTGAGCTGCTATATATATACACACACACACACACACACACACACACACACACACACACATATATATATATATATATATATATATATATACATATATATACACATATATATATACACATATATATATACACATATATATATACACATATATATATATATATATATATATATATATATATATATATATATATATATATATATATATATATACACATATACATATATACACACACACACACACACATATACATACATATATATATATATATATATATATATATATATATATATATATATATATATATATATATATATATATATATATTTTTTTTTTTTTTTTTTTTTTTTTTTTTTTTTTTTGAAGCTGGGTCGTTCTACAGAAATGTCCACTTTTCTATCCGTCCACAGGAGTCACTGGTGTTACCGATCCTCATTGGTGTCACACATAATGAAGGTAACACCAGAGGCATTTTTAATGAACAACACATTTTACAAAAATACCTTCTACTGAGCATCAAACCACATCATCTGTCTTGGAATCTCCACTAAAACATGCAATTTAATCCATTTGGATTCTACTTTTTCACAATTACCTCAGAATAAAGTGGGTCGCACCAGTGACGTCAGCTAAAAGCTTCATATGAAATCAGGAGCTGAATGAGAAAATCTCTGAGAGCTGAAAGACGCAGTGAACTCACCACGAGCTTTTCTTCACAGATCCTCAGAAAACAGGTCAAAGGAGGTCGAGTGACATCATCGGTGTGACATTTCAAAATAAGAGATTTTTTCTTACGCAGTGACGCCAGTGACACGACTCCTGGGGACATCTACTTTTATTATATATTATACCATATTTATTTGGCTTTTGTTTCATTTAATTCATGTATAGATTATTGTGGTTAAAATTGCAGAAAAATGTGTTTTTTCTTCAAGACAAGGCTTCAGCCTTCACACGCGACTGTGAGGACGAGCTCTTCTTTGGTGCTTGGAATTCTATAGGATAGATTTAAAAACCAATATTGCTAAATTGAGACTCAAGAAGGTTTAATTGTTAAAATGACAGTTTTATTTTTAAATTTAAATAAATTGGAAAAGTAACATGTTTTTGAATTGTAATATATCTGTAAACAGTAGGGACACAAAAACTGACCTTTCTGTAGAATGACCCTCATATGTTAAAGATGCATGAGAAATTTGCTTGTTTTAGTGTTTGTAAACATGCATAGCCCCCCACAGCGGCAGACAGCTGCTAAACTTCTAACTTTAGTAGTGTCTCCTTACCTGGAGATACAGATCGAGCTCTGTGATGATTAGCAAAGCCTGTGTAATTCCTGCTGAAATCTGATTGGCTGATGGCAGCCACGCTCATTTCCATATGATGGTAGGCTCACTGAACCTGAGCCAGGGCATCAAACAGCAGCAGGACACACAATTTCAGACAATCTTTTGTCACGTAACATTTTGCTGCATGTTATAGCGCCCACTAGTGCTCCAGCTGCGTCAGAACTGAAGCACTGCGCTTGACTCCTCTAGGGTACACGCCTGCAAAGTTTCATAATGAGTGGTCAAGGTGGTTTTTAGTTAAAGCTGTGCATGTGTTTTACTCCACCACGATTTTGGGGTGGTGCCTGGACACTTCAGTCACACAATTCCACAACATTCGATATAAAAGTTTAGTGTTTTAGGGTTCTTTTGGTAGTTTGGCAGGACTTGGTGTGACGGTTTGGTTTTTGACACTGTTTGCTTCACTCATGGTGATTTTCTAGTTTCTGGTGAGATTTTGTTTTGATATTGTTTGAAGTTTTGTAGGTTGTTTGTGTGGTTTGGTAGGTTTTGAAATGCTTTTGTAGATATTGGTATGGTTTGGCAGTTTCTGCTGTGGTTTGCTAGATGTTGGCGTTTCATTAAAGTTTGTGAGGTTTGATAGTATTTAGTGACGTTTTGCAGGTTTTGTGCACTTTGGTACCCCTCTGGTGTGGTCTGCTACTTTTTGTGTGGTGTGAGAGATTTTGAATAAATATTCCTAATCAGTAATCAAATGGACCTTAGTAGCTTTTGTGACTGGTTCCATTCAGCATTAGGAACACTGGCATGGAAGCTAATAATACGTAGAAGCTGGTCTGCTAGTTTTTGGTACGGTTCGGAAGCTCTTGTTGTGGTCTGCTAGTTTTTGGTACGGTTCGGAAGCTCTTGGTGTGGTCTGCTAGTTTTTGGTACGGTTCGGAAGCTCTTGGTGTGGTCTGCTAGTTTTTGGTACGGTTCGGAAGCTCTTGGTGTGGTCTGCTAGTTTTTGGTACGGTTCGGAAGCTCTTGGTGTGGTCTGCTAGTTTTTGGTACGGTTCGGAAGCTCTTGGTGTGGTCTGCTAGTTTTTGGTACGGTTCGGAAGCTCTTGGTGTGGTCTGCTAGTTTGTGGTACGGTTCGGCAGCTCTTGGTGTGGTCTGCTAGTTTTTGGTACGGTTCGGAAGCTCTTGGTGTGGTCTGCTAGTTTTTGGTACGGTTTGGAAGCTCTTGGTGTGGTCTGCTAGTTTGTGGTACGGTTCGGCAGCTCTTGGTGTGGTCTGCTAGTTTTTGGTACGGTTCGGAAGCTCTTGGTGTGGTCTGCTAGTTTTTGGTACGGTTCAGAAGCTCTTGGTGTGGTCTGCTAGTTTTTGGTACGGTTTGGAAGTTCTGAGTGTGGTCTGCTAGTTTTTGGTACGGTTCAGCAGTTCTTGGTGTGGTCTGCTAGTTCTTTGAACAGTTTTCTAGTTTTTGCTGTAGATGTAATATTTACAGCTTATAAATTGCTTCTTGTTAAACAAAAGCCTCAAGCTTACTCAAAGCTACTGCTGTGGTTGCGATGCTTTCTCTTTTTTTTTGTTTTTACTAAGTAATGCAATCACAGCAAAACTCTTAAGCCTCGGTTCATGTTTTTTTTAGGCAATGTTTTGTACAGACAAGGGACAAAACGGACAACTCTGCGGAAAAAAAAAAAAAAAAAAAAAAACACAAGAGGGAGCTACATGGCTCTTTGTTTTTTGCAGAGCTTACACTTTGTAGCCAAGGGAAAAAGAAACTTGTCTCTATGGCATAAAGCTCAGGAATTTTGGCCCAAAATGTATAACACTTATATAATAACTACAGCGCGACCAACAGGCCAATAAGGCTGGGCTCACTCGCTCACCTAAGTGGGAAAGACAACTACATATTGGTTGTATTTCATGTTTGGTCTGCATGATAATTTAGGAGAAAAACAATAGAAGAAGAAAAATTCTAACAATTACAAAATGAATTCATAAAATATCTTACCTTCTTCTTACAAACACAAATGTACAGACTCAACCTTTGGAATCTGCATTTCTTTTTATTAACATGGTAAATTCCTAAAAATTCCCACTGGCCCGTACGGGGATCGAACCCGCGACCTTGGCGTTATTAGCACCACGCTCTAACCAACTGACCTAACCGGCCATGCCGCCTGCTCTTAATATATCAGCAATAGAGCGCAGGGCTAACAGCTTCTGCTGAGCTTGGTCTACAGTTTCTCATTAGGCTGAATGAATAACCGGCTCTAAATGTAGGTATTGTGATATAAACCGAGTCTGTTCTACAGTTTCTCATTAGACTGAATGAATAACCGACTCTAAATGTAGGTATTGTGATATAAACCGAGTCTGTTCTACAGTTTCTCATTAGGCTGAATGAATAACCGACTCTAAATGTAGGTATTGTGATATAAACCGAGTCCGTTCTACAGTTTCTCATTAGGCTGAATGAATAACCGACTCTAAATGTAGGTATTGTGATATAAACAGAGTCTGTTCTACAGTTTCTCATTAGACTGAATGAATAACCGGCTCTAAATGTAGGTATTGTGATATAAACCGAGTCTGTTCTACAGTTTCTCATTAGGCTGAATGAATAACCGACTCTAAATGTAGGTATTGTGATATAAACCGAGTCCGTTCTACAGTTTCTCATTAGGCTGAATGAATAACCGGCTCTAAATGTAGGTATTGTGATATAAACCGAGTCTGTTCTACAGTTTCTCATTAGGCTGAATGAATAACCGACTCTAAATGTAGTTTAGTTTTTAACTGAGTTTGTTTTTAACCAGTGTGAAACAACAGAAGCTAAGAAAGAGCATCTGTGGATGAACAAATTGTCTAAGAGCTCAGACTGCTATTCTCTTAGAAAACACAAGGAACCGTCAACAGCATGAAAGCAAGTTGAGACATTCGTTGCATCTATTACAGTATTTTAGTGATCCATTCCCAAAGCAACAGATACACTGGCCCATGAAGTGTTAGACAGCACCAATATCGTCCCGACTGGAAGCCAGAGCCCATATCCATCAAACAGCTCTGCTTAAAGGAATCACTCAATCATGCTAACCTCGCTACCTGTGAATGAAGGCAATCGTCTATAAACATGACCTCGAGGAACATTAGCATGTAAGCCAACATTTACTAGAAGCCAGTGGTCATCAATCACCACAATGTCTTTCTAATAAAGCTAGTATCACCTATAATGAATGAAAGGGGAGGGGTACCGATAATAACACTGACTACATGTTAGCTTAACATTAGCAAGTGAGCTAACAGTCAATGAATCATGCTAATCTGGCTAATTCTGAATCACCAATAAGCATATTTACATAGATTAGCAGCTTCCGCTCACTGTCAGCACCATTACAACGCATGCCAACAATGCAGGGAAGCTACATGGAATGGCATCTGGAACCATGTTCATCAACTACGAAAGTGAAGGGTCACCAATTGGCATCACTCCAATGGCTAACTGGCGACTACTAGCTTCTATTCTTCCTTAGGAACGCTAGCATGGAAGCTCGCAATGCATGAAAGCTGGCATCGTCCCGTCAGTCATGCTAACGTGGCCAACAACCAAATAAACGAAGAGTCCCTGACAAACATCATCCCAGTGGCATCATGTGAACTGGTGACTCCTGGCTTCTATTCACTACTAGCAACGTTACCACACATGCCGACACTGGAGGGAAAGGAAGTAGCGTGACGCCACCTGAATCGTGCTAATTTCACCACCTACGAAAGAAAGTGAGCAGTCGCTAATTCGCCACGCGAAGTGTTGGCGACTGGCTTCCGTTCATCGTTAGGGTCATAAGAACGCAGGCTAATGATGACAGGAACCTCGTCGCCACAAATGAGCCTGGTCATCTCAATCCTACCAAGATGGCCAACAGTTAGCGGAAGTGAAGTCACGTTAACGTTACTCAAATCGCAAGTCACGCTAACCCAGCTTTCACTGACCGCATTAGCACGTGTGGTTGAATGATTCCTGCACTCTGTCCATGTGATGTGCTCATTAGGAGATAAGAAGCGCCAAAAAACATCAGTTCTGAGACGTTTGACACACATGGGCCCCAAATTAGGTGGCAAGGGTTTGGCCAAAAAAAAAACAAACACACACTAAACTAGGCATTTAAAAAAAAAAACTATTTTTTTTGCAACTATTCCCTCTTTTTCAACAGACAGACAATAACAGTTCATTGATACACTCCTTTTTTTGCTTCTTAAAGCAGGTAAAGTGGCACAGATGAAAAGGCAACTAGCTTGTTTTAAGAGAACAGAAGCGAGATATTAGCACAGTTACAGCCTTTGACATCAGACTCGAGCGAAGGCCTCTGTAGAATACTCCGGAAGACTATTTTAAAAACACAGCTGGAGGAAAATAACACTGAAAATGTCCTTGAAAAGGTCCTGACCTTCAAACGTTGACCTCAAAGTTTGACACAGCAGTGGAGTCGTTGTGGTTCGGTTTCCTTATAGGCACAAAGGGTTCGCTTCGCTTCAGCCGGCGCAAACTGTTCTTCAGCGGCTGAGGGTGAACTTAAAGCGGCGGTTTCAGGAAAAGAAACCAAACCAACGTCGACCACACTTGGGATTGTGGTGGGAAAATCAGTCGAGACATGTTTGGAGTCTGAAATTCGCTTCCTTAGTTTTAGGCCAGAGCTACGAGGCTAACGTGGTAACAAACAATTGGCACTGCCTCATCCTGCGTTTGACGAATGTCCCACCTTCAACTGGGAAAAATCCCAAAACACCACTCCTTTAGCTGGGAATTCGTACTCGGAAGGTCAGAACAGTCCGATTGAACTGAATTCAGAACCATTAGCCACGCAGAGGAATTAGACCTCCGTTTAACCCATCCGTGCAGTTAAACACCCACATACACACTAGTGAACACACTCAGTGGGGGGGGGCAGTGAGCACACTTGCCCGGAGCGGTGGGCAGCCCTATCCACAGTGCCCGGGGAGCAGTTGGGGTTAGGTGTCTTGCTCAAGGGCACCTCAGTCATGGACTGTCAGCCAAGGGGATTGAACCGTTAACCTTCCAGTCACGGGGATGGTTCCCTCACCTCCAGCCCACGACTGCCCCCTAAAGAAACTCTTTTAGACGAAGGTGGGATTGGCATGGCTGCTAACACCATCAACCGTAGTAAAGAACCAGTTCACTACAGATGAATGACCCTGATCTTAAGCTAATCAACATGCAAATGTAATAACAGGTGAAATCTATACCACTGGCCATAAAGTTCATAAAGCTGTGAGAAAGTAAATACATTGTTTGTTGCTTGTTGCTAACAATACTGCCTTTAACTCTCCATGTTTTTCCACCTATTTTCTAGCTCAACGCGTGTGGAGTTTCTTCTGGAATCTCTAGTAGACTTCAACATGTGGTTTCTGGCACTGTAGGACGCAGCGATATCAATAAAAATGACCAATACCATCAATGAACTGTCTGCACTCTCTATTGTTTATAGACGACAGGTGTCAGAAACCACAATCAGGTCCATCAGAGATCACTGACCAATGCTTTGAGTATGTAAGCTTCCATGATTTCTTAGCTTCGTAGCTCCAGCGCAAAACGAATTTTGGGAAATTTGGACATTTGGACTAAGAAAGGAAAAACGGGGTGCATTTCATTAAATCAGAGAACTACTCTTAGGTGAATCCAGGCAAATACATGAACCATGTGAACCGATCAGTGCGTTGGTTGGACACAGGATTCAGATTCTTCAGAGAAGGAGGAGGAGGAGAGGCACAGAAGAACCCCTCAACCACGTCAGAACAATTTGCGTCCAAGCTGGAGGTGCTGGAAGGCATATGTGACTCGTGTCTTGGTGGAAGCATCTAGCACATAATTCATACAGATAAAGCATAATTACAGATATCAAACCAAACCAGCCTACAATTTCACAAACCAAAAGAAAGAAAAAAAAAAAAAAAAAAAAAAAAAAAAAAAAAAAAAAAACACAGGACAATGCATATGTAGTTGGGTCAAAACCATACAAACAAAAACAGTTTTAAAAATAAAAAAAAGGACAAATGTTGAATGATAGACCAAGCAGTAGATGTCAAACACCGGTTTCAACACAACCCCCGTCGTCTACATCTTAAGAGTATTTCTAAGCGATAAAAAGCCAAATCCGTTAACCGTGTTTGCCACATCTCCTGTTTATCAAGGGTGAGAATCGTTAAAGGCCCGATATTATCACCATACTTGAGGCATTAAGAGATTCAGTCGAGATGGCTAAACTTAAAGTACATATACTTGAGGTCCTCCTGTGTGCAGGGTGACCGCGTTATACGCTACACTATCTATCTACTCATAACTGACCGAATCTCCACAGAAAGAAACGGTGGCACCGTGTGGATGAAGACGGAACTGCATTTTGGCGACCTATTATTCTAAACCATGGGCGCAACACATACTTACAAAAAGCAATATTTAAATAATATATATCCAAACTTGGGTTTCTGTGTAGCGATACTATTCTCACATCCAAAATATCATGATGCATCAATATTTTTCCACCCCTGCCATGCGCAATGATGGTCACAGAAGCTCCAAAATATTTCGCAAATACAAGCCTTGCACTACTTTATATTCTTGTTGGCAATTTTCTGCTTTCCTACTTTTTAACTCCAAGTCCAGGGATTGTAGTTTTCCCTCTGGGGAAAAAAAACAAAACTGTAGTGTTTATATCTAACATTTACCACTTTTCCATTGCAGTGGTTTACAGCTGCTGTTTTCAGTTCTTTAGGTCTCTGTTTTAGACAAACGGGTGGACTGGCAGAGGGGTATCGATGGCCTTCAGGGCCAGAGCAGCTCTAAGCTTCCCGAACATCTTCAAATTAAGACTTGTTGTCTGAACTTTGCTTCTGTCATTTTGCACTGGAACAACATGGCTAATGTAACGTACGTTCAGATGCTCAACTTAAGTGCTTTAACTAACAACAGCTCACTGTAAAGTAGTTGAAAAGTCAAGGAGGGTGGGGCTCCCGAGTGTCACAACTGTCGTCCCCATCGGGAGATCGCGACTTCAATCCCTGGTGATGCCACAGCCGTCCGCGGCCAGGAGTCCTAGAGAGCACTGGCCTCGCTCTCTCTGGGTGGGCAGATGGGGCCCCCCCTTCGCCCCCCCATCACTCAACGCGATGTTAGCTGACGTAACAGATCTGGCGGTTGGCGCTTTCCTCCGAGCGCGTTCGGCTGCCCAATGACACTGCGTGAGCGGCAGTTTGAAAAGATGCAGCGTCTGGCTTCCTGTCTCGGAGGAAGCCTCGTGTTGGTGGTATCGTGTGATTGGTTGACTAGTGGGTGGAACTGGAGAAGACTAAACTGGGGAGAAATCTGGGGAAAACCAAAACAATTCAAAATAGGTCTCGGCTGATACAAGGTTTCAGTGTCGGTATCGGCCGATACTGTTTCAACGTCATCATCGTCAGACACTCACGGATTCAATGACGCGTTTGGGAGACTTGACGTTTTCAACGTTGGCAGGTTAGTAGGTACCAAGTTCTGAGTATCGGTATCAGCCGTTACTCAAGGCTCCAAAGTTGATAAGTCAATGATTTACTTTTGCTATACTGCCCATCCGTAACTGATCTGTTGATAGCAACATTAACCTCACGCAAAAACTGAAGGGAAAGAAAACAAAAAAAAAAACAAACGTCAGACAATAAATGTGTCGTGGCCAATTGACTACATTTCGAGGAGAAAGAGGGGGACTTTTAAAGAGAAGAAGAAAAAAAAAAAAAGTGAAAATCTTTGGAGAACTGTGTCCTGCAGCTTCAAGGCATGTGTACTGCATTATGGCAGCATTTATATGACAAATATTTCTGAAAGCAAATGATAACCACTGTCAGCATCAGGATTTGTAGTCATTTTGACTAGATAAACTTGGGATCACTTTTGGGGGAAGTCAGTCCAAGTGCGTTTCTGGTACTGTTATATTGGCAAGATCAAACTTTGCAGTCTGTTTCTTAAATTAAAAAAAAAAATAAAATAATAAAAAGATGGACAGAGTGATGGTGGCAGTTTTGGACCAGTTAGAAGGTCACTCATTAGGCAAAACAGGTGTCAGTTAAAGCTTTTGTGTTAAAGACTTCATATGACAAAGACAGGAAAAGCCACCATCTCCCCAAACCCCAAAGAATAACCACACAATATTACACTTCCATTTGGAAAAAAACAAAAAAAGGACAAATATACAAGACATAAAAACAGGATTACAAAAAAAAACAAAAACAAAACCCATAAACAAACAAACAGAGTCTGGTACAAGTCCAGAAGATTTAAGGCAGTTGCCTGGAGGATTAAAAGGCAGCTATGACAGAGTTCAAGCGTTAAAAAAAAAAAAAAAAAAAAACAAAAGGCCTGGACCTTTTACTTCTGAGCACAAAATACGCTCACAAGAAATATACAAAACTATTTGGTAACAAAAGTTTACTATATGTTATAAAACCAAAAAAAGGTGAAAAATGTACCTTAGCTAAAGCTTATAAAATTATATATCAATAAAAATAATAACAATAATAATAACAATAATAATAATATTCCTTGGTCCTTGAAAACTATATTACTATGATAGCTTCTCTTCCATGCCTGGCGCACCAGAGCATCGAGCCCTTTTGATAGAAAACGGAGCCGCAGCCGTACTTACAGAGGAAAAAGGCGGCGGGTAATTCTGTATCCGTCGCGTTTTGGCCGCTGCGCTGCTGAGGATTCACAGAAGGAGCCCTGCTGGTTTCGAAGACGAGGAAGAGATTTAAGAGCCGATTCAGGTCTTGAGTTTTTGTTTTTGTTTCGGTTTTTTCCCCTCCTTTTTCTCACGGTTGTCCTTTTCCTACAAGTTTTTCATCGGAGGATCCAAAACGTGGCGTTTTCCACTCGCACAGGTTAGGACACGGACATGGCCGAGGAGGAAGAGGATGACGAAGACACGCCACCGGCCGCCTGGTAACCGGCCGGGCCGTCCACTCTGGACTGTAGGAGGAGGCTGGACGCTGAGGAAGATGAGGAAGATGACGAGGAGGAGGAGGATGGAGAGATTGAGGAGGTGCTGTTGCCCCTCAGGATGGCCCCCGCGGCGCTGCAGTGTGGGCGGGGCCCCGGCTCGGGCGTGTAAGTGAAGGTGAGTGCGGTGGAGTAAATGATACCATCGTTTCGCACCAGAGTGACCGGAACCTGCACCGGCTGCCGGACCCAACGCCAGCCCTCACGGAACGCCGAGATATCCGGAACCACGCACAGAACGCTCTCTCCGCACCTACACGGATCACAGATTCATTATTGTATTAAATTTCCGACATTTTACTGTAGTTTATTTTTTGAAACCACTTTAACATTTAAAAATTCCCATAACCTGTTTTATGACCTCTCTTTGTCCCTTAGAAATAAACCGGCATCTTTAATTACTGTCCCTTTAAGCTCGGCATGAGCTCTGCTTGGGGTCGGGCCTCATTGAAACAGCAGTCCAGGCAGAAACACCCCTTATAACTTTAACATAAGGGGCGGGGCTACACCGCTGCAGGCTGAATAAGCAAATGTATGTAAATGAGTTTTCTTCGAATTCACTCTGTGACCGTTTCTGAAGCAAAGCTGGTCGTCGTTCAGATACTGCACATATACATATTTGCATATTACACCAGAATAAACCCTTTGTTTCCATCAGGCATCAGAACACTATCCCGGACACACAGATACACAACGGAATATAAAGCCAACTCAAGAATTACTGGCATCCCATGATCCTTAAATGTTTGGAGAAACGGCTTCCCTTTTAACAAAAACCCACAAGAAAGTCCATTTTACTTTAAAGTGGAAACGAAACACTGCGGTTAGGGTCACTTACCAGAAAACCCATATAGCTGTAAAGGTCAGTGAAAGGTGGATTAAAAATAAGAATTCTGAACTACATTTTTCAAAGAAGTGTGGCTCCATCTGGTCCTAACATGGAATATGACATCATGTTTGAAAAGCATGGAACTTCTGAAAATTTGGCAAGAAGCACACGTGCTTGTAGTGGTCCAAGGGCTAAATGAATTCGACCAAGTATCAGGACTGTAACCCCAAATCTGTGGATGGACCTTTCAGCAAGATAATGACCCCAAACACACATCGAAATCCCCACAGCAGTGACCATGGGACAATGAAATCAAGCTTTTACTCCAAATCACAATGAGGGAAAATAAAATTCAACTGAAATATATATAAAGTGGTTTGTTCAGTTATATCTCAAATGCGCTGCATATGTAGTTTATTTAGTACATTAGTTTCAGTTAATTGGAGTTGACTAACTACCCCGCTGGTTCAAGCAGCTGAGAGCGAAAGAGTGAATGGCTAGACTTCTCCCTCCTCGTCTAAAGAGTAAAGGGCAGAGTGGATTTAAAATACTGAAACAGCAACTGTTCCAAGCTGAACAACAGCTGGCCTTGAAAATGGACCTTGAACCACACAATCGCATCATACAGCAACATCAGGTGACCAGCAGTAATGAGCCGTGTGACTGGCTCACCTGTACATGGTGTCCGCCTCCACGTCTCCAAACCATACTCTGAGGCTAGGAGTGAAGTTCTGCCCGGTCAGCTCCAGCATGGCCACATCACCCCCTCCGTTCAGCTACAAAACACAACGAGAACCACCACTGATTAGCCTGATATAATCACAACTGTCAATCGTTTTAGTTCATCAATCAGTGAGCAGATCAATCACTGCCTTGTTTAACCTCTTCAACTCCTTGGAACCAGCGGTGGTTCCAAACCGCACTTAGTCATGATCTTCATAACGTTCCTATTCCATAAGCTCCGTTCAGAAGCTGGGCGTCGTGTGAGGCTGTAGCTCTTCTCTCCAGTCTAATAGACGGTGATGTCATTTTAAACCCTTATAATTGAAGAAGCTGAACTTTGTTTTTCTACTGAAAGTCGACCCGTTTTTCCCCAAATCTGGGCTCTAAACTATAAACAGACGGCGTCTCTTCAGTGATCTGATCTGGAAACATCACTTTTATAGAATAACACAAAGTGTGTCTGAGATTTTTGGACTTTAGCAGTAAATCGTAAGCATATAGTGATGTGTGGAGATCATAAAACACTTTCTGTTCATTTGAGGGGCTTTTATCAAAAAAATAAATACATAAAATAAAAATGCCCATTTATTTCATGCAGTTACTGAATAATTTTCCTTACGATTTGCTCAGGTAAAGTCAGATGGATAAACCAAAATATACCCCAGAGAATAAGAGGTTAAATATTTAAAGAAAGTGTGAATGAAAAATAATAAATAAGTAAATAAAGACAGACATTAGCACAGATTTTCCAGCCCTAGCATCCTCAGTTGTTCTAGCTCACCACACTTGAACGTCTTTCAGTTGGTCACTTAGGAGAAAGTTCTTTTTTTTTTATCTGGTCATAAACAAAAAACGAACGTGGCAGCTGGTCAGGTACTGCCTCTGCCTCCAAATGAAACACTGTTTATAAACGACTCTGTATTTACTACTTGAAATGGTGGTCTAGTCCATTAAAGAGCAAATGCTATTTTTATTGTGACTTTGTCGAACAGAAACTGCTGGAAATGTGCGATTACGATTCATGCGTTCATCTGGCCCAGACTGTGTGAGCTTTGGGAAGAACACCTTTGGGAAGAACACCTTTGGGAAGAACACCTTTGGGAAGAACACCTTTGGCTTATATAAAGTGTTTGTTAAAAGCACATATTGAATCTTTTGGTCCAAAGGAGGTTTAAACACCTGAAAAGTCTAAGGGCCAGTGAGCGGTGACAGACCAACAAGGGGATAAAATCAGTGGCCCAAAGTTGAGCTTTTGGTTGAACTATCTTGTTGGGGGGGGGGGGGTATGGGTGGTCTTCACAGACAAAGAAAACATGCTCATCTAACATAACCTTGTGGTAAATATACAGGAAAAGGAAAAAACCTACTTTACTTTTAATGTAAGTCAATGGAGCCAGAGATTTTTGGGGTCACTGTTTTTGGTCCATTCATCATGAAATTTAAACAAAAAAAAAATACAGAAGCGCAGGTATTTTTCAAATTATGTCAAAAACTGAAAAACGTCAAAAATGGAGATTTGAGGTTTTCTTCTAATGACAGCGATATGAAGAGGTTCAGTGCATATCTGCTTGTGTGCATATCACCTGTAGGCTCTCCACAACAGGCACGGGTGTGACAGGTAGTGTGACGGGGCCCATTCCCTCATAGAAAGTATACTCCGCTTTATCTGTGCTGATTATGGTCCACGATGCTCCGTCATTGATCATCTCTTTGTTCGTCTCTTTGGGGCAGGGAGTGGCCTGTGTGCGTTTCAAACACAGAAAACATCGTCTTACTGACCCGGCCAGAGCAAACAGAGGCTCACCGGGTCCAGTAACAGCAGAAACGTTCCTCCACAGCTCATCGCTCACACATTAAACAAGATTCAACTAGAGTGAAAAACGCGTTGCTCTGTAGAGCTGCGGGCTGGAAGGAACCCAGTCTGACGCCCCTGTGGGACAGCATGATTCAAACTAGTTACTGTGGTATATACAACAGTCAATTCCAGCCACGCAAGCTGATTGGTTGAGAAGCATTCTAACCACCTTATTTCACCATAAGGACACAGGCTTTTCTCAAACACTGCATCACTCTGCTGAGATGCTGTTCCTAAGCAACGACTATGACAGCTGTAGGAGACGCTCAAGCCATTTCAACGGTTTAACTCCTTACTATGCCACAAACAGATACGGACACTTTCAAGATCACATTTGACCGACAGTCGATTTGGTTGACCTGTGAAGATGAAACACTAAATTCCCAAACTGTTATGACCACTGAGCAGCTTTTCAGTTGGCAGCTATTACAGAAGAAACAGCTAAACAGTGGTTGGTTAGTGTAGTGGGTAACATCTTTGCCTTCTACACTGTAGACTGGGGTTCAAACCCCACCTGGATAAACACCCTACACTATACCAATAAGAGTCCTTGGGCAAGACTCCTAACACCGCCTTCACCTTCCTGTGTAAAGTGATCCAATTGTAAGTCGCTCTGAGTAAGAGCGTCAGCCAAATGTTGTAAATGTGAACAGCCTGGAATCAGCCAGAAATACCCAATATCATTCAAACAAAATGGGCTGCAAGATGCTTTACAGATTGGCTGGAACAAAACAACATTAATATTGATCTGTCAAAAAAATAAACCCGAGCTGAACTTGATATTGCAGCAGTTTCATGGCTCAGTCTGTACTTCAAAACGCGAGGCTTACAGCGGACTGTGCAGCGAGTCCTAGTTCTCTCTTCTTTCCCAGTCAAAGGGCTCTGTAATCATTCTGCTTCACTGCTCAACTCCCTGTTTTCTATTTCTGTTCCTCAGTCAAAGCTTTCCGTAAATCACTCCACCCCAGGTTTTCCATTTCCCACCGCACATTCTTTATTCCTCCTGCAATACACTTCTGATATTCCACGAATGTCTAAACAAGAAAGGCTCATCAACATGTGGCACTTCAATCTCAGCCCACTTTACCCACCTACCATGCGAAACATGAGTGAGTGAGACTGACCTGAAACTGAATGATGCGTTCCTGAGACAGACACAGGTACATGCGCTCCGTATCCTTCAGATAAAACGCACACTTATGAAGCTGAGACACAGGATCATCTGCGTCCATCAGAGCCGTCTGCTTATCCACCTTACGGATTACCTACAAACCGCAAAAAAAGTCATTAACTAGAGCAAGTTATCCAATATATTCTATTGAATATCCAATAACTACTATACATTATTAGTATACATGAAAATAAACATGAAACAGCAAGCACAAATACACCGATCAGGCGTAACATCATGACCACCTCCTCGTTTCTACGCTCACTGTCCATCTTATCAGCTCCACTTACTGTATAGCTGCACTAGTTCTACAGTTACAGACTGTAGTCCATCTGTTTCTCTGATACTCTGTTACCCTGTTCTTCAGTGGTCAGGACCCCCATGGAGCCTCACAGAGCAGGTACTATTTGGGTGGTGGGTCATTCTCAGCACTGCAGTAACACAGACGTGGTGGTGGTGTGTTGGTGTGTGTTTTGCTGGTACGAGGGGATCAGACACAGCAGTGCTGCTGGAGTGTTTAAACATCTGTGTCGCTGCTGGACTGAGAACTAGAAATATCCAGCTGGCAGCGTCCTGTGGGCAGCGTCCTGTGGGCAGCGTCCTGTGGGCAGCGTCCTGTGGGCAGCGTCCTGTGGGCAGCGTCCTGTGGGCAGCGTCCTGTGGGCAGCGTCCTGTGGGCAGCGATGAAGGACTAGAGGATGACCAACACAAACTGTGCAGCAGCAGATGAGCTGTCGTCTCTGACTTTACATCTACAAGGTGGACCGACGAAGTAGGAGTGTCTAGAGTGGACAGTGAGTGGACGGAGTGTTTAAAAACTCCAGCAGCACTGCTGTGTCTGATCCACTCGCACCAGCACAACACACACTAACACACCACCACCACGTCAGTGTTACTGCAGTACTGAGAATGATCCACCACCCAAATAGTACCTGCTCTGTGAGGGTCCATGGGGGTCCTGACCACTGAAGAACAGGGTAACAGAGTATCAGAGAAACAGATGGACTACAGTCTGTAACTGTAGAACTACAAAGACCAGCTATACAGTAAGTGGAGCTGATAAGATGGACAGTGAGTGGAGAAACAAGGTGGTCATGATGTTATGACTGATCGGTGTAACTTACTCCACATTAATTTCTCTATAACTCCTGCAGGTTCTACTATGCAGTACTCAGTATCTACATTTGTTTAATCTGAAAAGTGAACAGACTCACCAGTCGTGGCAGAGCCATGCCCGTGACTGAACACACCAGTTTGACGGTCTGACCGTAGTGAATGTAGCCGTCCCTCACCGTGAACTCCTCCCCCTCCGATTCATCATCGTCCACTAGAGAGAACAAAAAAAGGTTTTCGTTTTAAGCGATGCTAATTAATTAACATTTTCCCCTCAGCCTATAATGTTGTCATCACAAGATAAAGTTCTTAAGATTTCAGACCCACAGCACTGAGTGGTCTTCTCACAGTGGAAGGATGGACAGAAACACCTGTGGATGTTTTCAGATCTGAACCAAAATCGGAGCTTGATTTTCTCAGTTTTGGTGTCTACCAAGTCTTCCAGGTGGTTGCTAGGAGTGCCATTTTCTCTATAGCTTGTAATCGTTATTATGGAAGCAAATGATATGTTTTATTATATCTTACGTCTCCTGAGAAATATTTCCTAAAAAAAGAGTAACTTTAATGGCTGTTTTGACTGAAAAATCAAATAATTGACTTTCGCAACTCAGTACTACACGTGTTACTCACGCAGATGTATGTAAAAAGCTCCCCACTGCTGCGAGCTGGCATGGAAGTTTCCTCCCTCCACGTGGAGATACCGTGTACTGACCGTCTGAGAGCGCAACCGGTTAAAGAGAGCCACTTTAGTCCCCGACGCTATACACACTGAGAGAGAGAGAGAGAGAGAGAGAGAGAGAGAGAGAGAGAGAGAGAGAGAGAGAGAGAGACTGATGTAAGTTCTGGATCACAAACTCCGACGAAACTGCCTCAAACCTCGTCCGTACACACAGAGCATCACGCAGGTTAAAAACTACCCACATCACTTATTATTCAACAGTTAGTTCCAGCCACGCGAGCTGATTGGTTGAGACGTGCAGTAAGCAGATTTAGTTCACTCACGGTCGGCGTTCTTCAGGGACTGCTTCTTTTTGGAGGGTTTGGAGATGACCTTGATGCGCTTGCTGAGGAAGACTCCGATCTCTGCGCTGTTCCCGTAGAACATCTTCACGGACAGCATGAAGTGCTTCCGCTTATCCGAGTCCGATATGTACAACGTTTTCGCCGTGCAGAAGTTCTGCAGGGAGAGGAGAAACAAGAGACTCAGAAAAGACAAGTGACAAATTTAATTAAACTGTTCGATGATCGTTTGAAGTAGAGCTGTTAAAGGCAAATTCCATCGATTTCTCAATACCTCCGCACAATCAAACGGTTGAGATGTGAATAAAGTCGTTCAGAGTGGGTTTGTAAGAAATGCTGCATCAGAATGCTTCACAGTGATGGTGATAGGAACCAGACGTCTACCTTAAAGCTCCCTTACATGAAATGGTTATGAATTCACTGCCTGACGTGGTGTTTGATGACGGCTTTGAGAAGACTTTGGCTTAAATTTAACAGTAACTTTATTTTTTCATTTATTTATTTATATTTTATATAACGGTTCACTGGTGGTTTGGGATTGGAAGTAATGTGGCTATATTAGTGTTGTAGTCATGGTGACCCCGGTTCTCATCACCACCACTGTCAAGAAATCCGAGTCTCTAGAAATCCACCACTTCACACCAAACCAGACTGAACTAATCTGTTTACAACCACCGAGTTACGCAGAAGTTGGGCAAAATGAGTGGAATTCCTCTTAAGTCATCTCAAAGTGTGGTTTCTGACACTCTAACATCCTGTTATCTGTAAGCAACGTCTGAAGCACAAACAACCGCACCTCTTATTTTTAAATTAACAGCACCTCAGATCTTCCAGTGCTTGTTAGCCACACTTGCATCGTAGATCCAGTGCTCCAACTACAGAAGCAAACGTCGGACACCAAACGTCTTGGCTGGTTAACCACGTTTGGGGTAAAAGGTGCGTGTTTCCGATTTACCTTCCCTTCCAGGTTGAGCTGCTGCATCTCTTGCTCGCTGTTTCCGATGCCGATGAAGGCGCAGGGCTGAGCTTCCTGCTCTGAACAGCCCTCCCGCTCCATCTGCTCCTTCTTCTTCTTCCAGCCACAGCCCATCAGGTACACGCACGGCGGCGGGCAGAAGAACCTGGACGCAAACAAATCAGTGTGCACCATGTTTACAGGCCCACAGTGTGTGTGGTTTTATGTACCAAAAGCGTCATAATTCGTTTTTGCATGGCCATTTTCCAACCTCTCTGTCTCTTACTGAGCCTTTAAGTCAAGTCAAAGTCTGGCTGTACAGAAAAATCCAGGTCTGGCCCCCATGAGCGTTGCCAATGGCAACAGCAGCAAGGAAAAACTCCCTAAGAGCACGAGGAAAAAACCTTGAGACCCCAAAGCTCAAAAGGGGAACCCATCCTCCTCAGGTCGACACCTGATGTAAATAAGCTCCGTTCTGATTGGCTGTGCCTCAAGAACTACTTTCAGTATAAGAATAAGGATCAAAGCGTTTAACCTCTTTGACTCCTCAAGACCACCGGTGGCTCCAAAACGCACTTCATAACGTTCATATTCAATAAGCTCCGTTCAGAAGCTGGGCGTCGTGTGAGGCTGTAGCTCTTCTCTCCAGTCTAATAGACGGTGATGTCATTTTAAACCCTTATAATAAAAGAAGCTGAACTCAGTTTGTTTTTCTACTGAAAGTCGACCGTTTTTCCCCAAATCTGGGCTGTAAACTATAAACAGACGGCGTCTCTTCAGTGATCTGCTCTGGAAACATTACTTTTAGAAAATGATGCAAACTGCTTTCAGCAGTAAATTCAGATGGAAAAACCTAAATATTCCCTGGAGAATAAAAAGGTTAAAACAGGCCGTTTTGCAATTTAGGTGCACAGTGACTGAAAGGACGCGTTTTACACTGGACACTGAGTGACAAGTTGTAAAATCATCATAAGTAACTATTTTAGTAACGAGACGCGCGCATTCATACAGTTAATATACACACACTGATCAGGCACAACCTCATGACCACTCACTGTCCATCTTATCAGCTCCACTTACTGTACAGCTGCACTCTGTAGTTCTACAGTTACAGACTGTAGTCCATCTGTTTCTCTGATACTCTGTTACCCTGTTCTTCAGGGATCAGGACCCCCATGGACCCTCACAGAGCTGGTACTGTTTGGGTGGTGGGTCATTCTCAGCACTGCAGTAACACTGACGTGGTGGTGGTGATGTGTTAGTATGTGTTGTGCTGGTCTGAGCGGATCAGACACAGCAGTGCTGCTGGTGACCAAAAGCACAGTCCACATGAAACACCCACGCGGCCATTTTACCCCACGTTAGTCTGTACAGTTCGTCTGGGGCGCGAACGAATAAAACACATCAGTGATGCTACAGATAGGACACCATGTCTCATAGAACCACAAAACACAGGCCTGAAAGACCGAGCGCTCCAACTTATAGGCTCTCCCAGTTAATTCTCACCTCTTTTCATTGCCGTATGACTTCTGTGCGACTTTTGCATGCAGTATGAGCACCGTCTGATCTCCTCTCTCTTTCAAGTAGTTACGCATCGCCTCCCTGAAGAGAAAAGAAGAATGAAGATCATACAAAGCAGGAAAGTCATTTACATTTACATTTACAGCATTTGGCTGATGCTCTTATCCAGAGCGACTTACAATTTGATCGTTTTACACAGGTAGGCCAAGGTGGTGTTAGGAGTCTTGCCCAAGGACCCTTATTGGTATAGTGTAGGTCAACAGGACCAAGCGCATCATGCATGTTAATGTGGAGAGAGAGAGAGAGAGAGAGAGAGAGAGAGAGAGAGAGAGAGAGAGAGAGAGAGAGAGAGGGAGAAAAGAAGCCCAGCAGTTACCTGGTGAGACGCTTTGGCTGAGGAAGCTCGCCGAATTTCCTGCAAAATGCACAAACACAACGTAAAGGTGAACACCACCGATTTTTCAAAATTTAGACATAATTAAATCCTTAAGATGCAAGTCGTTCAGAGTGGTTTGCCGTAAAATGCGCCGCTCCAGTCGGACTGTTCTCAGTGGTGGTGATAGGAACCGGACATCCACCTCTAAAATCTCCCTCAGAGATCAAATGATTACATGAAATGGTCACGAATTCACTGCCTGATGTCTGAGACAATGTTTTAGGATAGTTTTGAGACTCTGGCTTCAAACTCCATTCACGTCGGATTCATACATAACACACAGGGTGCTGTGAGGCAAAATAGTCCCCCAATTTTATATGAACGTATATATCAGATTATCCACTATTTTACCATAGACTTTCCATACAAAAACCCCAGACACGTGTAGGTCCACTGGTGGTGCTGGATACCAACCACAACGTCTGTATTTGTGCTGTAGTCATGGCGACCCCTGGTTTCCATCACCCCCACTGTAAGGAAATCTGACTCTACAATCAACCATTTAAGACGTCAGGAAATTTTGAAAAGTATGTGGAGTTGCCCTTCAAGTCTGAAACTTTGTCAACTCGGACTAAAACACAGAAAACGGTAAACAAATAAAGCCAATCTTTTTTTTCTCAAATATTCACTGTGAACAAAACCCACGACGAGGCTTCCCCAACAGCTAAACTGAGTTTTAAAGGCTGCTGGGATCTTCCACGAGTTGTAAACAAGGCTGAACTCGAGTTTATCTCTGCTGAAAACAAACGAGGCTGAAAGTTGGTTTCTTCTCCGAATTGTGCCGTTCCACCTTAAATAGCGCATCGGTTACATCCCGGAGCCTCCAGCGCCACAACGTAACTGCTGCACCATTTAAGGTGGAACGGGACAATTGGAACAGGACACTGGCGACTCAGAAGCTGACGCTACTGACACCGAACAGCGTGTAAAAAAAAACACTCGCGGCCAACTTAGACTCTCATTTCAGACGCGCGTAAAACATTTACGAAGCTCGCAGACACGAAAAACGACCGTTATATTCACCGCGACGCGCTCGTTTTAGCCAAAGCTCGCGGTTTTAGTGCGAGTGTGTGCTAAAAGTTGGCTAACGCTGGCTAACTGAATAAAAGAACGGGGCTAAACCGCACAAAAAGCGCTAATATCTCCGGCTCGGGGGGAGATTCTACACTTTAGGCGACAGGGGTGGGGATTATCAAGTCCTCTCAACAGAACTAGAGCGCGTAAAGCCAAACTTTCGAGCCATTTTTCCTTCCATCGTTGTTAATTTCATCGCTTACCCTGTCACAACAGGCGCCATCTTCCACAAACTCTCTAATAAAGTCCAAGTATCGCGAGACTTCCCCCCTTCCCATTTACAGACCGCAGAACAACAGAGTGGGAACGGAGGAAAAAAACGGGGGGTATGAAGGGAAGAGGAGGGTGAGAAGAGCCGGTTTATGAGGTGTGAGGAGGAGGAGTGAGAAGGAGGGAAGAAAGATGAGGAGAAGGAGGGAGGGCAGCAGCAGGCGTGGGAAAGTTCTCAAAACACGCGAGAGGTGGCGAAGGCAAAGAGCCGAGTCTGGACATATCGCGAGATTTGGTGAAGCTCAGCGTGAGAAAACGCCGCAGGCGGGTCACACGACAAACAAGCCGAGTGACTGTCAGACCCTCGCGGTAAAGAGGAGGACTCAGAGAAGTGGCGTGCGATTCGCATTGTTCATTGATTGGCCTCAGTCTAGTTGGATGTACACTATAAGTTTTCACTCACCCATCCAAATCACTGAGTTCAGGTGTTCCAGTCAATACCACGGCCACAGGTGTATAAAGCCGAGCCCCTAGGCCTGCAGACTGCTTCTACAGACATTAGTGAAAGAATGGGTCGCTCTCAGGAGCTCAGTGAGTTCCAGCATGGTACCATGATCAGACACCACCTGTGCAGCAAGTCCAGTCGTTACATTTCCTCACTACTAAATATTCCACACTCACCTGTCAGTGGGATTATAACAAAGTGGAAGGGATTGGGAACGACAGCAACTCAGCCACGAAGTGGTCGGCCACGTAAAAAGTTTGGTGGAGGGGGGATCATGGTGTGGGGGTGTTTTTCGGGAGTTGGGCTCGGCCCCTTAGTTCCAGTGAAAGGAACTCTTAAAGCTTCAGCACCAAGAGATTTTGGACAATTTCATGCTCCCAACTTTGTGGGAACAGTTTGGGGACGGCCCCTTCCTGCTCCAACATGACCGCGCACCAGTGCACAAAGCAGGTCCATAAAGACACGGATGAGCCAGTTTGGTGTGGAAGAACTTGACTGGCCTGCACAGAGTCCTGACCTCAACCTGATAGAACCCCTTTGGGATGAATTAGAGCGGAGACTGTGAGCCAGGCCTTCTCGTCCAACATCAGTGTCTGACCTCACAAATGTGCTTCTGGAAGAACGGTCAAAAATTCCCATAAACACTCCTAACCCTTGTGGAAAGCCTTCCCAGAAGAGCTGAAGCTGTTATAGCTGCAAAGGGTGGGCCGACATCATATTAAACCCTATGGATTAAGGCTGGGATGTCACTCTAGTTCTTATGCGAGTGAAGGCGGATGACTGAATACTTTTGGAAATATAGTGTATATGTATATGTGGTATATTGTACTGGCGCCTCCACGGCCACTAGTGGGTTTGCTACTATATTAATATGGTAGTATAATCAGTATAATAATAATCAGTATAATATAGTAATGGACACAGTGTAGAAATTTGTGGCGACACCTTATTAAAAATGATCACCATATCACATCAGGACTCCATGGAGCCCCGCTGGTGACATCCTGTATGAATAAAAATAACATGGCCATGACTTTTTAACGCGTGGGAGCAAGATCCTAATGCGTGGCCATGACTTAGTTAGTCCCATGCTTTACTAAGTTGTGGCCGTGACTTAATCATCTAATTCCCACACCTTACTAAGTCGTGGCCACACATTATTTTTGTTTATACAGGATGTCACCAGCGGGGCTCCGTAGGGCGCCATACATTTATCTAGCTATTTCCCTTTCTGTAGCTTGAATGCTACAGTGTCCAGACTGTAAACCTTTCTGGCGCCACCAGATGGTGCTGTTGCTTAATAATACGCTACTATAGCACAAGCATTGGCCACTACTGCAGTAATATTCTTGTTTCCATTGATATTCGTGGATATCTAAAGTGAGTTAAAACAGAATTTCACTGTTTTTTTTTATTTCTGCATAATTCAGTGGTTTAAATGTAAACAGAGTTATTCAAACTGGTTTGGTGTGAAAGGCTTGATGGCCTGCATGGGAAGACCAGCCAAGAGCGAGTTGCAGTAGTCAAGCCTTGAGATGACCAGAGACTGCACTAGCACCTGGGAGGCCTCTCGGGTGAGGAAGGGTCGGATCCTCGGATGTTGTACAGGAGAACTGTAACTGTGCTGAACCATTTAAAACAAACAAGGTGGGCGTCGGCTTTAATAGACAAGGAATAATATTCAAGGAATCTTGAACTGAGACCAGCTGCCCGTTGAAAATGGGCGTAATAATCAGCATAATACAGTCGAGTGGATAATCATGAACGCAAAGCTGCATCGGTTTTTACCTTTCTACATCATTTGAGCACAACAAGTGGCCTTTCCATACACATTTCCTGATGATTGGACCAATAGAAATGCTCCAAAATTGCATGGAATAAAATCTCTTTACACTAACTTACATAGACAGGAAAGATTTTTTACCTTTGCCTGTAAACTTCGCGCGACCCGAACCCCGGACAAGCGGAAGATAATGGATGGATGGATGGATGGATGGATGGCCTGTAAACTTATTTTAGAAACACTTGTTTGTCTATAGGCAGTGGCGATATGCTGTGTTTTGGACGCTGGTATGATGGTCAGTAGGTATCACCATGCTGGTTAAGCAGCAGAACCAGAACCAGAACAGCATAAACTGGCTTAAACCAGCTTAGACCAGCATGGAGTTCATGGTGGTCTTTTTCTTCAGCATGGAAACCAAAAAAACGACATACGAAAAACTCAATATCTTAAAACGAACAGTACATTTAGTAGTGCTTTTCCCGCACTAGTACACCTGATTCAGCTTGTTATCAAGTCCGTAAGGCAATTTAAACTAAATCAACTGAATAATCTTTGGCCTAAAAGGCTACAGTCCAACAGCAGTCCAACTCTGAAGTTCATCGCGGTCAGGCCATTGTACTGTAAGAGGTCTATTGCCTAGGAAAAATCAAGTGTTAATTGCTTTTTAAAGCTAGCTGTAGCATAGTTAATCATTTTTACGTAGATAGTACCTTTGCAGTAGATGATAGTTTAAAATTTGATGTGCATATTCTTTGTTTATCCAACGCCAATAATGGCTTTATCTCTCTGATGGAACTGATTAACAGCCCAATCGTTTAATTCATGTTGAGATAGCAAATGAAAGTAGGCCTGCGTGTGATAGGCCACTTATTTATTAGTGTTTATTAGCATTTATTAGCATTAATTCTGTCACGTTAACCTTTGTTACATTGGCCTGGGCTCAAGCCTGGGCTCCATACAGTCAAACTGTACGGTACCGAAAGATCAAAGGTTTGTGGAAACAAGAACCAGCTGTTCAAAAAGACCAGGCAGCGATTAGCACGGTGCTGGATTATTACAGGTTACTAACCATCCGTCTATGTACTGCTTTTTTACGGACTTTTCCATTTTCTGTTTGTTTCTTTGTTTTGTTTCGTTTTTCGAGGAAAGCCGTGAGGAAAAGGACTTTTTTTGTGTGATTTTATTAAATATTGAAAAAAATATATCAAATATTCAACGTCACCGTCATTAAGAGAACAGCACATCTCTGTATTTTTACAAAATGTTTTCGCTCCATTTTTTTTACGAAAAAAAGCTCTGAGAATGCCTGCTAGACGGTAGAAGAGAGCGAGCTTTGCCAGCAGGCCAACAGCTCCCCACACCATATTTGCCAGTTCATTAGATCTGGGGTTCTGAACCTTTTGCAGCTCATGGACCACACAACTGACCACAAAAGCTTTTACGGCCCATGAGAAGATTTAACCAGGCTCAGTTATTTTTAAATGCAAGAAAATTGAGGCACCGTATCGAAATTCACTTTACTGTATAAACACCCAACACAATAAACACCAACAAGTCCAGGAATTCTCTGATTGTAGCCAGTTATTCATGATGGACGAATTCTGTACAATCAAAAATAGGAAAAATAGACATAGCTAACATCATATCTAGTGTTAGTGATGCATTTTGCAAAGAGGCAAATCTCTGAACTTGGCCTTAATATTTAGATATTTTTTATTTTATTTTGCAAATAATTAATACAGCATTGAGATTTAAATTAAAAATAAGTTGTTTTGGTCAAATGTATAAACACTTGTGGCATGAGCCCGTCTGCCGGGCCCCGGGCCAGCAGGAAGGTGGGGCCCGAGCTCTGAGCGGGACGAAGCCCAACGAGGACGGAGTGGAGAGGAATACCGCAAGTGAAGGTCGGGGGGCTGTGACTCCCGAGCCCCGCCTCCTAGGACGGCGCCTTCGGTCTCACAGTGAGGCCACATTCATTTGCCTCATGTTTGATCTGGACAAGCTACATGTGGGCAGTAACTGCTGACTACAGAGGGGTTTTGGTTTGGGGCAGTCGTGGGCTGGAGGTCAGGGAACCAGCCCTGTGATGCTGGTTCGATCCACTTGGCTGACAGTCCATGACTAAAGTGCCCTTAAGGAAGGCACCTAACCCCCAATTGCTTGCTGTGGATAGGGCTGCCCACTGCTCCGGGCAAGTGTGCTCACTGCCCCCAAGTGTGTTCACTAGTGTGCATGTATTTGGGGATTTTACTGCACAGATGTGTTGAATGCAGAGGTCTAATTCCACAGTGCAGAACACAGTAGGCTAATGGTTCTGAATTCAATAACGACGAGTCGGAGCCTGGGACCTATGTGTCCTCGCCAGGCCTCGTCCGGAAGCTCGGGCCCCAACTCCCTGTCGGCTCTCGCGGCGGTGCACACCACACAGTCTCATGACATTTCGCTTTAAAAAACCAAAATGTAATAAAAATTGAATGCCAGCGGCCCCTCTAGCAGTATTACGTGGCCCACTTGGGGCCCGCGCCCATTGGTTGAGGTACATCTTGAACAGATATTGCTAGGCATGCCTCTGATTAGTCGCTAAGGCTTCTGTGCAATTAATGTAGCCTCAGTGTAAAACTTTCAGGACGAATTCCATTGACCTATGATCATGGACCTTGAAACACAAAGGAAGCTAAGAAGTCTTTGTTACCAACGAATATTAAAAGTAATGTAAGGTAAAATGGACAGGGGTCAAAGGAGGAGCTTCCTCACAGGTTTCAAAACATCTGGAACAGATATCAGGTGAACAAAGCGTCATCAGTGACTAAGACTGCGGATGTGAGATGAAAGAAGAGAGGCAGATAAGAGTAGATAAAAGGACAAGGGCTTTAGGCTTTGTCCACTTTACACAACACAGCGGAAGATGAAGTTTGTGCTATAATACACTGCGTAGGCGAGTCATACTTACACATTCAATACTGTGTAAAAGTCAAGGATTTATTGAAGTTAATTTATTTGATTTCCAGCCAAAACAGCCAATAAGTACAATTAATTAATTTTTCACACCATTTCTCCATCTTATCAGCTTCACTTACTGTATAGCTGGTCTTTGTAGTTCTACAGTTACAGACTGTAGTCCATCAGTTTCTCTGATACTCTGTTACCCTGTTCTTCAGTGGTCAGGACCCCCATGGGTGCAGGGTACTGTTGGAGCAGGTACTGTTTGGGTGGTGGGTCATTCTCAGCACTGCAGTAACACTGACATGGTGGTGGTGTGTTAGTGTGTGTTGTGCTGGTCTGAGTGGATCAGTGACAGCAGAGCTGCTGGAGTGTTTAAGCACTGTGTCCACTCACTGTCCACTCTATTAGACACTCCTACCTCATCGGTCCACCTTGTAGATGTAAAGTCAGAGACGACAGCTCATCTGCTGCTGCACAGCTTGTGTTGGTCGTCCTCTAGTCCTTCATCAGTTGTCATAGGACACTGTTGGCTGGATGTTTTTGGTTGGTGGGCTATCCAGCAGTGACACTGAGATATTTAAACACTCCAACAGCACTGCTATGTCTGATCCACTCAGACCAGCACAACACAGTTACACACCACCACCACATCAGTGTTACTGCAGTGCTGAGAATGATCCACCACCCAAATAGTACCTGCTCTGTGAGGGTCCATGGGGGTCCTGACCACTGAAGAACAGGGTAACGGAGTATCAGAGAAACAGATGGACTACAGTCTGTAACTGTAGAACTACAGAGTGCAGCTATACAGTAAGTGGAGCTGATAAGATGGACAGTGAGCGCAGAAACAAGGAGGTGGTCATGATGTTATGTTATCTGACCAGCTTTTCACTGTACTCTGCAGTTCTGTGTCAATGAGGATACAGTAGTACTGAGTTGGCCAGCCTTTCTGTGCCCGAACCCTAACCTCAGTGTTACCACACGCAGGACTCTATCAACAGGACATGAGCCTGAACTGATAATCAAAGCGGGTAAGATCAAAGTGTGAGGTGTGAAAACACAAGCAGGTAAAGTACGAGTCAGAAAAATGCAAGCCGTAAAAACCTCTATCACCGTGAGTGATGACCAGCAAGCATCTCTGTTTTCTTAAAATCTGATATTAAATTTGAAAATGAGTCCAATGAGTCATCTAGAGGTATTTATGCTTGTTACGCCTCAGATGATCAATTCAGGCTCTATAGAGTGACTCGCAGCAGTGCACCTGCCCCATGTTTTAGATCTGATTTTTAATTTTTTTCAGAACAAAACCAAATAGACACCAAGGACAGGACCGAACAGGGACAGGAGCTGGGACACACGGAACGG
The DNA here is from genome assembly GCF_015220715.1 of Pygocentrus nattereri. NCBI lineage: Eukaryota > Metazoa > Chordata > Actinopteri > Characiformes > Serrasalmidae > Pygocentrus > Pygocentrus nattereri. The sequence continues at coordinate 5,016,257 of NC_051232.1, read as the reverse complement.
AGGACGGAACATGCACAGACACACAAGCAGGGACAGGAACAACGGGCACAGAAGCAGAAGCAACAGGAGCAGGAACGGGGGTGGAAGCCAAAGCCACAGAAGCAGGAATGGGCACGGAAGCAGGGGTAGAAACGGGAACAGGCACAGGAACAGAAGCCGAAACAGGAACAGAGACACAAGAACGCAGAACAGGAGCAGACACAGATGGAGAACACGGAACAGCAACCGGAGCAGGAACAGACACAGAAACGGGAGACACAGTACCAGATACAGGAACAGACGAAACACGAACAGAACGAGCACGAAACACAGAGGGAGGACGAGGAGGCACAACACAAAACGACGGCAAACAAGAGACGACTGGAGGCGCAACAGGACAAGGAAAACAGGAACGCAAGACAGACCATGCAAATGAGAGGGGAACAGGGACCAAGACGGACACAGGCACAGAAACTGACACACAGACAGAAACTGGGACAGAAACAAAAGGGAACAGGAACCACAACAGGAAGGGGAACAGACACAGACACAACAGAAGGGAACAAAACCACACCAGGAACAGAGGAGGGCAAAAACGAAGGGACAGAATAACTCAGGACAGAGAAGCAGACACAGGAGGAACAGGAGGCCCACGGGGAGCCACAGACCCAGGCAAAGGTGGGACAGGTGGGAACAAAGGAACTCCAATGTCCACGGAGGCAGGCGAGCTTGCAACGATGTCCACGGGGGCAGGCGGGCCTGCGGTGACGTCCACGGGGGCAGCGACTGGCGGCGGGGTCCGGAGGCTTGGGACAGCTGCTCCAACCCAGAGGAACAAACAGAAACAGAACCCACTCGGCCGCTCCCAAGGCTCACTCGAGCTATGGGCAGCTCGCAGTGGCGCTTGCGAACGAGCCGAGTACCATAGTATGGGTTTTCTGCAGGTTCCTTCTGTCTGACCACGTCTTGTGCTGCAGGTCGCTCCTCCCTGCAGCGTTGCTCAAGATGGGCAGACCCAAGGCGCTCACCTGAGTTCTCGTCGTCCAAACCGAAGGCGTGATGGTCCTTCGCCTTCCTACGGGACCGACGAGACGCTCGTGTTCCCTCAAGGGGGCTGGACTGAATCAAAACAAACGCACATGGATGAAAATGTAAACAAAAGCACATGGTCAGGACTGGGAGGGGCCAATCGTGACAGTTGCTAAGTTGTAGATAAGCAGTGGCTGTGCTATCCTAGGTGGTTGCTAAGGTATAGCTAAGTCATTGCAGGGTTACCCAGGTGGTTACTAAGAGCTGTTGTCATACTTGTGGTGACATAAGATGAGTTTGGCTGAGTGAAGAGGAATAAGAAGTATTAACCCTATATATTATATGAGTGGACGTTGGGCCTTCCCCCAATTATTTATTTGTGTGTTTAAACAAACTCTGTACATTCACCAAATCTGTCAAAAAAGCACAAGCAACCTACTCAGGTTTATGGTTCTAGCTTGAAAGCTGTAGTAGAACTCTAATAAGAAGGAAACAAAAACAGTAAGTAAGTAAGGCTTTTTAAGCCAGTTTAATTAAGGTATCAAATCCTACTGTTTAGGCTTTTTGGTAGTTCCTTATCCGTAAACAATTTTACAGCTTGCAGTTAATCACTCCAACCTAGCCTGCCCTGTATGCAGTTAATAGCTGTGATATTAGCACATGATAAGCATTAATTGACTACTATACCATTGACGGTCTGTTCCAGAGGGTAAAATCGTTATGTAATCACAGCTATGGCACATTTTAACCAGAGATAAAGAAGACCATCGTAAAGATATAGTAATTATTAATTAGTCAGCAAGACGCTTTTGGCTGCCCTTTTTTCCTGCCCTTTTGTTCAGAATGTAGCTTTTTTGTGCTCCTTTCATCTGTTATCACTAATCCTGTAGTCTTTCTCACTTTTTCTGACCGCCACCATCCCCCCCCCCTTCCTGTACAGTATGTATTTTAATAAGCGGGGTGTCATAAACAGGGTGATAACGGATAACTGGGCCTCATCCAAGTCCATGTACTCTACTGTGGTTGTAAAGATTGCATGGATGATCGATGCTGGACTTGTACAGAATAGCAAGGCATGCATGACTGATAAAGACCAACAGGAAGGGCAGCAGAGCACAATTATTAACTGGATTGGTTCAGTTTAAGCCAGACAGCCTGTTTTCTTCGTGTCCAGTGCATTTTTAGTGTGGAATCATACAAAACGCACAGTGACTAATCGAGCTAGGCCTTCACTTTGGGCCACAAATGTCACTTTGGGCCTCTATCATGATGCTGATTTCTACTAGAGTCCCTGAGCGATTTCTAATACTATGTTAGTGCTAAGTTAAGGCTGGCTTACGTTTTACAATAAACAGTGACACTCTATTTAGACGGCCCACTGTAGATTCTTTGTGCTCAGTATATATTTAACTTACATTCAGCTGAATGGTCATTAAATGCCACTGAACTGGAAGTTGAGTGTAACTTCGATGGTTCATTATAGATGCTTTGTAAACGCTCCGTCTGCCTTTCAATAACCTTCAACTAAGTTCAGTGTGAAAGAGTTTATTAAATCTATCCCTGACCCTAAACCTAACCCTCACCTTAACGTCAAGGCAAACCCTACATCTACTCCCAACCCTAACCTTAACCATAATGTTGATAATCAACTGAGGACCACCAGAAAGTTTGTTAAGTAGCTATAGAGCATCTACAGGGGACCATCCAAATAAAGTGTGACCATGTTAACATATATTTGAGCTTATGTGTATCAGTTTTACAGTGACTCTTTCAGTGAAGTGTTCTGGTATAGAGCTGCTTCCACTGTTTTCTATTAACCACAATCTGGTTAGAAACCTGGCTAGATTATGGCTCTTGTTCACAATCAGTGACATTGTCTAGAACTTCCAGAAGAACTAGTGCAGGGTTTTTTATTTAAGGTCCAGTTAGAGAAAAGTTCCTCAAGCAAAGGCCTGGAACATCATGATGTCTAACTTGCATTATAATTCAGTGCCATATACTGTTCACTGAAGTAGCCTAGTAGGTATATGAGTATCTTTTACAGTCAACAACTGAATGTCAAATCATCCATCAAGTCCAGTTTGGTCATATTTCAAGTACATTTATTGTCAGTTTTCTCTTTTTAGAGCACGTCATGTAAAATAACTTCACTCACTTTCTTCTCTGACTGCTGTTTCTCTCCTCATCCGTCCCCTGTGTGTGCATCACTCACTCGAGTCACGGTGCTCCTCGTAATGCGCAGATCTGATTGGCTGAGTTGCATCACATGTGATATTTACAACGCATGTGATTGGTCTGTGAGTACAGGCTAGAAAAGTTACGCCGATTAAAATAGGACCACCCAGTCGAAATTAAATGATTATCCATAGTTATACATTGATGGTAGGTCCAGGTCTGCATAGGACAGTGGCTGGGTCCGCACTCGGACCGCTGTCTGCATATTAGTAACCTCTGAAATAGAGTAATCTTTTTTATCATGAAACTGAACCCAAAAGTAAAGGTGGTTGGTTAATTCTTTTATTATCTTGGTAGTTAATGTAACATGTAAGGCCTTCAGTTGAACTCCTGAAGTCTAACCAATGGGACAGTTCGCTTGGCTATCTCTAGCTACATACCATGGGGCAAACAATCCTGACTGGACAGTTTTTATTTAGAATTTAACCATTTTGTTTCTAAACAAATTTTGACAAAGATTTGACAATAACGATAAGACTGATTTCATCTGTCATTATCACTGTATTGTTGAGTTTCATTAAACTGTCAAAAGAGCTTAGTACTGCAAGCTATGTTAGTGTCTAGTCTATTTGATAAATAATTCTATATTTACCAAAAATACTCAAATCAAACTGAATTGTGGGGAACTGTTTCGTAAATTATGCCTTTAGAGACGTTAAATCTCTAAAATAAAATGAATATAAGCAAAGCTATTTCTGCTCAATTAATATGTAATAGCTAATTGCTTACTTCATGATTTCAATTTCTTATCATTTTTATAATGAGACGAATTTGATAATGCATGAAACTCTTCATTCATTCATTTTTACATCCCCAGTCTTTGGGCTGCTTAAAGCTGTATGGTCTGAGGCTCCTGGTAGTCAGAGACTCCTTGGCAGTGACCCCACTGGCCCAGTGAGTAACCTGTAAATATTCTTACATAATTGTAAATAAATCAAATTAAATCATGGTGAAATTTGAGATTTTGACAATGCATTTCATCCTTAAACAGTTCCACTGTTGTGTGTTCAGATAGCAGTCTGAGCAGTCAGACCCAGCTCTGACTGAATTCTCTTTGAAATCTCTATCAATCGTCAGATTCATCCACTCGGGGAAGGGGTCCAAAGAAAAACCCACATTACAAAATGTTCTTGCATGCAGTTACACTTTTCCACCAGAGAGGTCTCCAAATCCAAAAACATGCACAGTGCAGTACATGAACTTGATCGCAGAGCACTTAAGCATTTATTTGTGGTTGAATCAGATGGAAAAGTAAAACCTGGGATATCATAACATACTGAATCATCTCCAAAAAAATCATAACTGAATCGAATGGTCATGAGATTATGAGAGATTTACAGCCCTCAAAATTGCTTTAACAAGCTGCACAGTTTATTACCTCGACCATGATTAGAGGTGATCTGACCACAAATCTACAAGTAGTCCACTTTTTTTATTAAGACATGAGCACCTGGTGAATAAAATGTAGGATGTGTCGCCATGTGCAAAAGTTTGGGCACCCCGGGTCAAATTTTGTTTTGTTGGCTAAAAATGGCCTTTTTTTTGCAATTTTTTAACACAAGAATTTCCGAAACATGAAGTATTAAATGTGCTATAATGTTTGTACAAGCCACTTTTTTACATTTCATTTTGTTTCCATCCTCTCTGATGAAAAAAAAATACATTATTAAAAGGTTGATATCACAATGTAATGGATTCTAATGGTTTAACAGGTGTTTTGGGAATGCATTTGATAGGTTCATAATGGGATCTAAATGTGTTCTACAAAAAATGAGTGTTCTCTAATGGCAACCAATAAGCTGATTCCCATTAGAAAGCGAAACCATCAGGTTTTAATCCTAATGCTAATCCTAGGTTCTAATCTTAAAGGTGTAGCAGATAAACAGCAGTCGTGCATCAATATGTGCAGGAGTGGGTTCTCAGCATTTGACCTAAAACTTTTGCACACGACTGTACAGGGAATGTATATGCCTTTCAAAAGATACGGAACAACATAAATACAGAAAACATTGATCCTGCCCCCTCAAGCCTCCCACCCACCCTAAAGAAGATCACATGTTTGGGTTGGCAGTTGAACATGTGATTGGTAATCAATGTGCTAGTCAATGGCAATGACCTAACGCACCCCACTGATACTGAGAATAGGAGTGTTTCTGCGGTCAGCGAGTTTGAAGTGCAGCCCGAAATGTTTTCACAGCATGCTGATGAGCTTCTGAATTGCTTTATTGGTTTTGCAGATGCATCTATGGTGGCCTCGCGACACCACCCGGGAACCTAACACTGGGACATGTCAGCTTATACGGAGTAACTCCCTGTTACATTTAAACAGATATGTTCACTGATGGATTCATTACACATTTGCTTTCTCACAATTATTGCATAATTGACCAGTTCAGAGACTTCTGCCTTCATATGATGCTTTATTTGAATGCAACCTACATATAGACTGTATGACACATACATAAGCATTGAATAACGTTATAAAACAATAGCTCAGTATACATGAACAGCTTATGTCAGTACTCATAATGAAATAGACAGCATTGTGCGACCCAAGATGTCTTGAACTAAATGTTGATTCTATTCATAACACTGTTTCCAAGTAATGGAACTTGTAAGGCAGAGGCCTATTTAAGAATGCCATATACACTACATGGCCAAAAGTATGTGGACACCCTAATAATAAGAAGAATTCAGGGGTTTCAGTACCCATTGACACCCGTTGACAGGTGTATGAAATCAACCCAATCAGTCTTCATAGAGAAAGACAGGCAGAAGTAGAGGTCGCCCTAAGAGCTCAGTGACTTTATACGTGGCCCTGTCGTAAGACACCACCTTTGCCACAAGTCAGTTTGTGTCCTGCTATTTCTTCCCCAGTCAACTGCAAGTGCTATAATAGTGAAACGGAAGTGATGAAAAATCATCTCTCCTCTGTTGAGTTCCAAACTCGCTCTGGAAGCAATGTTAGCACAGGAACTGTGTATTGGGAGCTTCAGAAAATGGGTTTCCATAGCCGAGCAGCTGCAAAGAAGTCTAAGATCACTATGCGCCAAAGGTGGGAGCAAGTCACAAAGGCCCAATCCCATTTCTTCTTTTTACCCCTACCCCTTGTTTTCGAGTGTCAACCTAACCCCTTTGGAACTGAGTTATAAGGGGTAGTGGTTGAAATCTTGCCCTACAAAATGGGACCCTCAAATTAAAAAAAAAAAAAGAAAAAGAGCATCACTTCATTAACAGCTACAAGCACTGCTCTGTAGGCGACCCGGCCCGTCTTCAGTATTGAAACAATGTAATTAAGATAATACAGTGGATATCACAATTTGTGGGTCCTCGAGTCACAAATTTGATGACTTGAGACTCGACTCAAGAAAAGCATGAACAACTTGCAACTTGACTTTGACTTAAACACCAATGACTCGGACTTCGACTTGGACTCGACTCGGACTTCAACATGTGAGCAATGCTAAGCGTCGGTTAGAGTTGTGTATAAAGCCACCATTGGACTGTGGAGCACTGAAAACATGTTCTCTAGATTGATAATCATGCTTCACTGCCTGGCAGTCTGATGGACGAATCTGGGTTTGGCAGATGATGGAGAACGCCACCTACTGGAATGCATAACGCCAACAGTAAAGTTTGGTGGAGGAGGGATAATGGGCTCGTTTTCATACATATTTTCCAACATGCAAATATTCATGGTGGATAAAGTCCCACAATCCTTTACTAGAATGAAAACAAAATTAGTTTCTAAACTAATTGACAAATAGAGGTCATCAAGCACAACTGAATGAAAGTACATTAAAGTTACAAACGCTTCTTAATCTTCTGTAAGGGCACCATAAGGCCACGAAAAATACAGTACAAAAATCAGTTCAGTCCTAACTTACTTATGATGTAATGAAAGGTTTCTGCATACCATGTGGAATATCTTAAGTGAATATGTAAAATCAAAGTAATCGGAATTGAATAATACCAATGCTCAAAATGTTAAGAAAGCACAGACGCTTATTTAATAATAAGTAGGAAAGTTTAATTCTTAGTACCAATTTTTTCACAGTGTTCTTAAATAACTAAGTCATTAAGTGTCATTAAACACACAATTATTATATAGGCTTTCACACATGACCATAAAAAACTATAAATTATAAAGAGACAGGTGTCTTTTGCACCACTCAGTGTTTGATTGTAGTACACTCTTTAAAAGAAACAAAATTTAATGAGCAACACAGATTTCCTGCTATCACACTTTTGAATCCAACATATGCGCTATTATAACAATCTATAAGGCCCCGTCCACACCTGTAATCTCTTTTTTATTTTTTATCTGCTCACGCTGTTCACTGAAACTGAGGTTTTTGAAAACGCTTTGCTTCATGCTTCTTGCCATTTTCATTTATTGCTCAGAGGTTTAGGGGTGATTGATAGCATGTCTATTACCAACTTAGCATTGCTTTTTTCATTAAACCACAATGTGAAGGCATCACTTGATGCATCACCTCAACTGCATGAATCAGAAATACTTCAGTAATTTGAAATATATTTGTGGCTTGATGATCGTTGAGAGAAAAAAGTCCTACCTCCATAATTCAAATGGAGCGAAAAGCTAGAAGAACTCAGAACCTTTTTGAGCTTTTATTTTCTGGCAGTAATCAGACTCTCTGTGTGATGGTCTACCGAGGTTGTAACTTGCTGCTGTCACAACTACAGATCTGTGGCTGTAGCTCTGTATTTTGCGCAGAGTGCTTGCAGTGTTCTTCTTGCTGAGATTTGCATCAAATTTCATGAGGTGCTATCGCCCCCTACAGGGCTAGAATGCTTTTAAAAAATGTGTGGATGTGTGTGATCGAGGCCATAGTGGTGAAAGTGAATTAAATACGATAACACAACAAAGAAAATGTCTTTAGGTGAAAAGAGAAGAAATGCACATTGCTTGAGGATGTAAAAAGTGTAGCTTTTCATCTATAAATTAGCGTCTTTCTGATGTAACGTTAAAATTCTCCAGCCATAGTACAATAACACTACAAAACCTCTCCCTTTAAATCATGGCGGTGTACAAGTCATGTGTGTAAGTATGTACGTTCATGTGCTAATGTTGCTAATGCGTGCTAGTAGGCACCAATTAGCATACGTATCGAATATTCATTAGCAACATTACCTTTACACCGTTAAATTTAAAGCACTTTTACACAGTTTCCCCAATAGCCTAAATACAGTCAAATGGTGTCTGAAGTTTACTTCTCTAGTTGTAACACTGGAACTATGAGGCTAATGTAGCTAACAACTGATGGAAGCTTTATAGTATACATAAATTACAACACACTCAACTCAAAACGCCATGTTAACTGGTGGGGAATAAGCCTCTATTACTTCTTAGCTAAAATCAGTAGCAGCAATAGTGACGCTCACACTTGTATCTCCAGTGGTAAAACTAAAGAAGCAGACGTCTTGCTTTGGCTGAACAACTACATTTGGGGTAAATGGCAAAACTGTGCAATGTAAGAACAAGAATAAGGTAAAAAAAAGAAAAAATATATATATAAATTACAAAATAACATTCATAAACATTGCATTTTCGCTCTCGTTCTGGAGTCCACTGACACTCTCCAGCTCCTCCTTCATCATTTTTTGAGGTTGATATGGATGTGTTATAAATGTGTAATAACTATATTGTAAATGCATGCTTATACAGAGTCTATAACGCTGTCACTTTAAGGATCACTGGAGTGGGCGGGGCTCTCTCTTTCCCTTCGCCGCCATTGGCTAAAACTGGAGTGTTGCACATTTCCACGCCGTCCTTCTTCTCCACTGGCCCCGCCTCCTCGTCGCCGGGGGCGATGACTTGGCAGCACTTGCAGCAGCAGCAGCAGCGGGCAGTTGCCGCGGTAACCATCCTGTCCCAGGGCTCCAGGGAATGAGCCCAAAGTGGGAGGAAGTCCCAGCTCTGGAGACGGTTGGGAAGGTGCTGAGGCCAGCGCGACTGCATCAAGTTAATGATGATCACAAATAGCAGCAACAGCGCCACCGGCACGAGGACGCCCAGCAGCGCGGGCAGGCCGGCCAGTGACAGGCCGAACACCAGCAGAGGGATGAAGAAAAAGCAGAAGATGATGTAGAAGATGGCGAACCAGCGGTAACGAGCCGTGACGTTGCCCAGCGCTTTGGCCAGCATGATGGGGACTCGCATGAACGGCAGCACATACCACAGCACGATGCCCGACACGTTGAAGAACAGATGAACCAGAGCGATCTGGAGAGAACAAAGACAGCAAAAAATCATGAAAAGCATCAAACTAGTCATTTAAAACAACGTCAAATCAAATTCATTCAGTTTTAGTTTTACCCCCCGCCCTTTACTCCAAAAGCAGCCAATTGTCCATCTTATCAGCTCCACTTACTGTATAGCTGCACTAGTTCTACAGTTACAGACTGTAGTCCATCTGTTTCTCTGATGCTCTGTTACCCTGTTCTTCAGTGGTCAGGACCCCCATGGACCCTCACAGAGCAGGTGCTATACAGGACCATTCTCAGCACTGCAGTGACACTGACGTGGTGGTGGTGTGTCAGTGTGTGTTGTGCTGGTCTGAGTGGATCAGACACAGCAGTGCTGCTGGAGTTTTTAAACACCTCAGTGTCACTGCTGGGCTGAGAATAGTCCACCAACCAAAAATATCTAGCCAGCAGTGTCCTGTGGGCAGCGTCCTGTGACCACTGATGAAGGACTAGAGGACGACCAACACAAACTGTGCAGCAGCAGATGAGCTGTCGTCTCTGACTTTACATCTACAAGGTGGACTACAGTCTGTAACTGTAGAACTACAGAGTGCAGCTATACAGTAAGTGGAGCTGATAAGATGGGCAGTGAGCGCAGAAACAAGGAGGTGGTCAAGATGTTACGCCTGATGGGTGTAAAGCTTTACCTTAATCTTTAAAAATGCACAAAAGCACAGAGAAAATATGGGCCTTAAGATGACTTATACTAGCAATTTTAGCCATGTAAACATACTTGAGTCCAGGTTTAGCCTGCTGAAATAAAAAAATCACAGAAACCATTAAAAGGTTTTGTTGGTTTCTGGTGGTGTTGGAAACCACATAGTGGGAGTCTCAATGTGTCTGTACGTCTCACCTGCAGTGAATTGGTCAGTGTTTCTCCTGGACTGGCCAGAGCCGCCAGTATGGCTGTGGTGGTCGTTCCAATGTTAGAGCCCAGAGAGAGCGGATAAGCTCTTTCAATGCTTATGACCCCAATACCTGCACATACGCATAATATATAATACCTTATACATTTTTGTAATACTGAAATAAAAAAAACAAAAGATCAAAAGATTTCCTACATTAGCATGTCTAAAAGTAGTATACGAGCTCAATGCAAACACTTTATGTCTAATTTCAGTTCTTTTAAATTACTTTTAACTTAAAAACGTAATTAAAAACTTTCAAGTAACTTTAATATGTTCATATCTCCTTTAAACACCATTAAGTGACTATAGCACCTTTAAATCAACTTCAAAACTCCTTTAAGTGACTATAAAGTTCACATCAACTTAAGCAAAATCTTTAAGAGACTATAATATGCTATAATCAACTTAAAAAGCATACTTAAACAATGATAAAGTTCAGATTAACTTTAAACATTCTTAAGTGATTCATGGTCAAATGAACTTAAAACACTAAGTGACTATAACATGTCCATTTTAATAAAACCACTTCTAAGTGACTATATGTCCTAAAAATTCAAATACTTTTAAATCATGTGTGTTTGAATCAACTTAAGTGGTTTGAAATAACTGTATCCAAATTAATACAGCTAAAATAGTAAAATTAGCTGGTTTTAAATTTAGTTCATATCTACTAAAAACACCATTCAATGATTATAGCATGTTCAAATCAAATTTAAAACAACTTTAAGTGACTATAATGTTCGGATCAACTTAAAACATTCTTAAGTAACTTATGGTCAAATGAACTTAAAACATTAAGTGATCATAACAGGTAAATTTAAATTAAAATCACTTCTACGTGACTATAATATGTCTTAGAAATCCAACTACTTTTAAATGACGTGTTTGAATCAACTTAAAAGGCTTTTAAGTGGTTTGAAGTAACTGTATCCAATGTAATATACCTAAAATATTAAAATTAGCTGGTTTTAAATTTAGGGGTTTTAACTATTAAACACTTAAGTCATAACTTGCAAATATTTAACTTTCACAAAAATGTAAAGAACATAAAAACGGCCTATTTGTCTGTTTATATTTTAAAACAAAAACTTTTTAAGAGATTTTAACTCTCCAATTTACCTGTTTTATATTATGATCTGAACTCTAAGCTTATGGAAATGTAAGATATTTGGATATAAGTTAATACAGTTAGCCTAATAGGCTTTATGCCTCATTAACTTTATCAAACACTGCAAAACCAATAAACCACATGTTCTGTTCCAAAGGTATCTCTGTCAACTGCCTATCAACTATGAAACAGATAAGATAATAGTAATAAAAATAAAGTCATTTGCAAAAGTTTGAGCACCCAAATAATATCCTCTACAATTAACCAGCTTAAATAAAATAATTGAAATTCGGTATTTTTCGGTAAAAAGTTTGGTGCACAATTTCTATTTATTTGCTGAGTTTAACCCTTTAAAATCCCAGACGTTTTACACACTAAGGTTTGTTTTTCAGTAACTACAGGAACTTCAATGCAAACTATTTAAAATATTCTTATTTAAATTGGTTATTTACACCGATCAGGCATAACATCATGACCACCTCCTCGTTTCAGCGCTCACTGTCCATCTTATCAGCTCCACTTACTGTATAGCTGCACTCTGTAGTTCTACAGTTACAGACTGTAGTCCATCTGTTTCTCTGATACTCTGTTACACTGTTCTTCAGTGGTCAGGACCCCCATGGACCCTCACAGAGCAGGTACTATTTGGGTGGTGGGTCATTCTCAGCACTGCAGTAACACTGACGTGGTGGTGGGGGTGTGTTAGTGTGTGTTGTGCTGGTCTGAGTGGATCAGACACAGCAGTGCTGCTGGAGTTTTTAAACACCTCCCTGCTGGACTGAGAATAGTCCAACAGCGTCCTGTGACCACTGATGATGGACTAGAGGATGACCAACACAAACTGTGCAGCAGCAGATGAGCTGACGTCTCTGACTTCACATCTACGAGGTGGACTGACAAGGTAGGAGTGTCTAATAGAGTGGCCAGTGAGTGGACACAGTGCTTAAAAACTCCAGCAGCTCTGCTGTGTCTGATCCACTCAGACCAGCGCAACACACACTAACACACCCACCACCACATCAGTGTTGCTGCAGTGCTGAGAATGACCCACCACCCAAATAGTACCTGCTCTGTGAGGGTCCCTGGGGGTCCTGACCACTGAAGAACAGGGTAACAGAGTATCAGAGAAACAGATGGACTACAGTCTGTAACTGTAGAACTACAAAGACCAGCTATACAGTAAATGGAGCTGATAAGATGGACAGTGAGCGCAGAAACGAGGAGGAGGTCCTGATGTTATGACTGATCGGTGTGTGTAATAAAACTCTGGGCTGGCCAATGGACCCTGGACATTTATGAGGTTAAAAAATTAGTAGACAAATATTACATAAAATATAAAATGTGCCATAACGTTTGCACTGACCAAATTTAATCTTTTGTTTCTTTCCGAAGTGCAGAAGTGTGTCTGTGTAGGGGCTGCGTTAACGTATTTACACCTACAAGATCAAGAAATACGTGGAAAATTCACAGTGGGTGCAAAAACACTTGCAAGTGTTGTACCTAAGCAGAAATGTTGGTGTTAAAGCAGTAAAACTCTACAGTTTGTAATTGTCCATCTGTATAGAGGAGCTATAAATCGGGGCTTTCTGATAAAGTGACCAGTGAGTGTAAGTGTATTTGTATGTAAGAATGAACATATGGGCATGTTTATGTCTTTGCGACACTGACCTACTAGAGGTGTAATAGCTGAGGTGAAGACTGAGCTGCTCTGGACAATGAAGGTCATTGCTGCTCCCACCATGATGGCCAGGTATCCGGTCACAAATCCAAGTGGAAAGGGAAAATCTGCATCCGAAAGCAAATGACATTTTAACGAGTTTGGTATCAGTTAATGGTTATATTACAAACACAAGCCAATTTGTTGAAGTGTCCAAGGGGTTGTGGGTAAAACTGTGAACAGTGCCTTTCCACTCTAGATGTTAGAAATAGAACTGTATTCCTGTCGTTACGTTAGCATAATTACAAACGTGGATAAAGCTATATGACCTATAACCGTTCCTCATATCTGCAGTACAACCATTTCCATAGTAATGCTACACCCATTTTCATAGTCAGACTACACATGGATATACTGGCTGTCTTGCCAAGGTAAAACTACACCCGGTTTCATGGTTAATTTACTTTTACTTTACTTTTACTTCATGGTGACTTATTTGCATGGTTATGCTACACCCAATTTCATGGGTACAATACGTTCGGTTCTATGGCTATGCTACACCCATGTCCACTGTAACACTACACCCATTTCTATGGTTACATTACACCCATTTCCATGATGCCACCGCACCAATTTCCAGAGTTACAGAGCACCAAATTTTAACGGTTACAATACACTGATTTCTATAGTAATGCAACACTTATTCCATAGTTACACTACACTGATTTCTATAGTAATGCAACACTCATTCCATAGTTACACTACACTGATTTCTATAGTTACACTGCACCCGTTAACATGGTTATGCTGCATTGATTTCTACAGTAATGTAACACTTATTTCCAATCGTAAAGGTACACGCATTTCTAATGGTTATGCTCTATTTCCATGGTTACATGATTCTCGTCTCCATGGCAACACTTCTTCCATTTCCAAAGTCACGCTACGCTCATTTCCAATGCCTTTGTTAGAATCTGACCTGTGTTGATGATCTTCTTGATGACAGCAGCCACCTGACCCTTCAACATGGAGTTGAGGAGTTTGACGATGCAGATGAGGCAGGCACACAGCACAAACAGGGACAGGGCAAGCAGGATTAGCCCCACCGCTATGTCCGGCAGGTTCGCGTTCACAAAGATATGATGACCTGGATCCACAGAGAGAGGAGGAAAGAAGACAGCGGTCTCAAAATCTACACCTCTTGGCTTTACTGGTGTCAGCTATATGAGCATATAGTCATTTCAGCCATAATACATGAGCAGCCAGACTCACATTTATGGATGTTGATTGTTTCGGACACGTTCTTCAACTCCCAACAGGGGGCGCTGGTGCAGTTTACCACTGTCACGTTCTGTAGAGTCTGGAAAGTGACGTGACACAGTTAGAAAAACCAGAGATTTATTCGTTTAAAGTGATTAAAAATGAAGTTTAATTCGTTTAAAGTTTAATTAAAAATGTATCCCATCCCTTCTTACTTCCCACCTTAAGTGTAAACCTCACTATCTGTCAAAATATTTGGTGTCTGAAGTTTGTTTTCTCAGTTTTTCTCTGAAGCTTCGAAGCTAGTGCAGCTAACAAGTAAAGGAAGCTTCAAGCCTTTAGCAGCGTTCAATCCATCTCGAAGGCTTATCCAGATAGCATGCATGTATTGGTCCACTGGTTTACGCCACTGGTGGACCACCCTAAAACCACCCAGATACAAGACCTAACTAATTATTAATCTCCTCAAACAGATTTTAAATGCACACAGACTTTTATTTTGGAAAATAAAAGAAGACGAGCATCACAAAAAACAGAGAGAAAAAAAAAAGACTGGGCCTAATTTAAAACGGTCTTGTTGAAAATGTTGTTGCTATACTGGTTACAGCTGTGTAACCAGCTTTATTCATGACATTATTATAAAATTGTTTAATAAACTCATTTACAAAGAAGAAAGAAAGAAAGAAAGAAAGAAAGAAAGAAAGAAAGAATGACTACAAGTGCCTAATACTCCGCTTAACATGGCCACTTATCTTGTGCTTCTACTGACTGGCCACTTTATTAGAAACACCTGCCTTGTGCTTCTACTCACTGGCCACTTTATTAGAAACACCTACCTTGTGCTTCTGCTCACTGGCCACTTTATTAGAAACACCTACTTTGTGCTTCTGCTCACTGGCCACTTTATTAGAAACACCTACTTTGTGCTACTACTGACTGGCCACTTTATTAGAAACACCTACCTTGCGCTACTACTGACTGGCCACTTTATTAGAAACACCTACCTTGTGCTTCTGCTCACTGGCCACTTTATTAGAAACACCTACTTTGTGCTTCCACTCACTGGCCACTTTATTAGAAACACCTACTTTGTGCTACTATTAAGTGGCCACTTTATTAGAAACACCTACTTTGCGCTACTATTAACTGGCCACTTTATTAGAAACACCTACATGGTGCTTCTACCACAAGTGGGCTGCCATCAGTTGGCCTGCTGTGGCCAGCTATCCTCTTGTTATCTGGGTGTGTCCGGTGTATCATACAGTATAATACAGATAACAGTGGATCATGCAGTGCCGGAAAACACAATCAGGTCTATAAGACGTCACTGAACAACTCAGAACACACAGTTTGAGGCGAGAGTGAGATGATTTAGGCCTGCTGTTAGCACCATGCTAACTGCTTCCATGAACTGTTAGCTACATTAGCCTCACAGCTTCAGTGCAAAACAAGGGAAGCAAACATTGGACTCCAAACACAATCAGCAACATGTGCGTTTGAGGAGGTAGCTTGTGTTTAAAAGCGGTTTAACCAGGACGTTATGTAATTTCTTTAGGTTTATTCCAGTTACCGTGTTTGTTGAAGTTGAACACCATGTTCTGATGAGACTTTTGTTCTTGGCTTCTGGGTCTCCAGTAGCGATGCCGCTGATGACTGACTCATCCAACTGCATCAGAGACACATAACATACACACTTTGCATTGGGAATCTTTTATAAAATAGCATTTTAATGAATGCTTTCGTGTTAGTGTGTGTTGTGCTGGTCTGAGTGGATCAGACACAGCAGTGCTGCTGGAGTGTTTAAACACTGTGTCCACTCACTGTCCACTCTATTAGACACTCTTTGACTCCACCTTGTAGATGGAAAGTCAGAGACGACAGCTCATCTGCTGCTGCACAGTTTGTGTTGGTCATCCTCTAGTCCTTCATCAGTGGCCACAGGACACTGTTGGCTGGATGTTTTTGGCTGGTGGACGATTCTCAGTCCAGCAGCAACACTAAGATGTTTAAAAACTCCAGCAGCACTGCTGTGTCTGATCCACTCAGACCAGCGCAACACACACCAACACGCCACCGGCATAATTACACAATTATTTAGCAACTATGCGACTCGTTGCTATACATACACACATACCCACCTCTATGATGGAGTGCGTGAGCGGGTCAGTGATGACGTTGAGCAGTACCGGGGCGTTCTCTCCGGTCTGTATGTTGAAGGTTCTCACTATGACCTCGGTGAGGCGGTACAGGTATCCCGTAGCAACCTCCAATGGCAACAGCACCAACACGGACAGCCAGTTGAAGAAGTCGTGCACCGTGGCTCCGGCAAATGCCCTGAAGTGAGAACCGGAGGGCTGTTACGCTAAAACATGTGGCCTGCCATAAGCTGTAGTTCACCTGCTGTTGGACTCTGTGAATAAATGTGTAGCTTGATAGTTTGGCATAAAAACTAAGGTACACAGTTTGACCCCCTGTCAAGACACGTTTGGTTAGTTTTAGCACTGGGGCTACAAGGCTAATGCAGCTAAAAAGTAATTAGCCAGTTAGCATGGTGCTAACTGCATGGCTAAATCATCCCACACTGTGTGGAGCTGTGTAGTAATTGCTAATAGACTGGACCGTGTGCTGTTTGATCCTGTGTGACACAGTATAGGTGTTATTCTATAAAAGTGTGAGCAAAATTGAGGCTTCGAGGCGACTGCTGTTGTTATTAGCTATGCTAGCCTACTTTAGCCCATGCTTATTGATAACAGCATGTCGTACAGTGTCAGAAACCCCATGATCGAGTCTATTAGAGGTTCCTGAACAGCTCTGCGTCGTTTGAGGCACGTGTATGATGATTTACTGCCTTTGCAGACGTATTACGCTTAGTTATTTTAACAATTGAACCTGACTGAGTCCCAATTCAGCAACATTGGTTTTTAAATCAATCATACAGAATTCCAAGCACCACAGAAGAGCTCAGCCCCACAGTCGTGTGTGAAGGCCGAGGCCATATTTTTAAGACAAAAAAAACGTGTTTTTCTGCAATTTTAACTGCAATAACCAATACTTGACTGTGAAATATGTGATTTAAATGACATTTAAAAAACAAAAGTCAAATAAATATTACAAAATCATGAAAATTGCCCCCAGGAGTCGTGTCACTGGTGTTACCGCCTAACAAAAAAATCTCTTGTTTTGAAATGACAGTCACACCACTGACGTCGCTCGACTTCCTTTTACCCGTTTTCTGAGGACCTATGAAGAAAAGCTCATGGTGAGTCCACTGCGTCTTTCAGTTCTCAGAGATTTCCTCATTCAGCTCATGATCTCATATGAAGCTTTTAGCTGACGTCACTGGTGTGACCGACTTTATTCTGAGGTCACTGTGATAAAACAGTATCCAAATGGATTAAATGGCATATTTTAGTGGATTTTCAATGATTGACATGTGGTTTGATGCTCTGCAGCAGGTATTCTGTAAAATGCATTCTTCATTAAAAACGTCTCTGGTGTTACTTTTCTAATGTGTAACACCGATGACGATCGGTAACACCAGTGACTCCTATAGAGAGAAAGAAGAGTGGACGTTTCTGTAGAACGACCCAGCTGCAGTGCTGACAACAAAGCCAGTCATGTCTCTGCTGGTCGACTACACTTTTACATTGATAGACTACAGTATTTTGTTAGCACCATGCTAAAAATACAGCACAGACCACGTCTAGCACTGGTCAATTACTGGTTTAGCCGCCCAACCAAAACACAAAACATGCTAATATTGCCGGTGACCAGTCATGAAGGAAAATATTTTTAATGTATCACATTTAAAAACAAGACACGCCCATGTATTTCTCCTCCATATGGGCAGCGGGATAAAGACTGTCCACTGTGAGTTTGAGGTCTGACCTGCGGAACTTGCTCCGGTCTCCTGCCTGCGTCATGGCCACCACTGTGTTCGTGACCGATGTTCCAATGTTGGTGCCCATGATGATGGGGACCGCTGTGGGCACCTGGAGCACTGTGGGAGGAAGAGGTGATCATCATCATCATCATCACCCATAATGTCTGTAGTCATTTTCAGACGCATTTAAAATATCACTGGAATCAGTTCACAAAAATGACAGTCTCAGTCTGAATGTGGCAACGTGCAGTTTAGAATAGTAAAATATATCATCTTTGATCTATTATAATCTATAATAATAACATTATTATAATAACATTCTAATAGATACATAAAACAGGTGCTAATTTCCGGACAAAATTACAAATCCAAGCAAAAATTCCAAAATGTTTTGTGTATATTTCCAACTGTGGTGGAATCTGAGATTTCAACATCATTATGGATGGAATTGTTCCCTAAAGAATGACATTTAAGATTCTGTGGAGCCCTGATTCGTTTCCTAAAGAATCAAATGGAGTTGAGTCAAATCCTGCGGACGTTGAAGATTTCATAAGGCACTGAATCTGTTTCTGATTAATCAAAACAACTTGAATTGTGAAATCTGAAATATCACAATGGACTGAGAATCAAAGTGCATCAAAAAGAGATTTACACCCCTGATTTATCACATTTGAAACTTTGAAGCTTAAATTAAAATTCTAATATTTTAAGCTGAAATTTTTTATTTGATGTGCTTAAATCTGACCACATATTGTTGCACTTGGGATAAAAACTTTGTATCTTCATTTTCATCATGATTTAATATCTAAGACGGTTTGAAAAATACCAGCTGTGCTTTACACTGTAGAAAGATTTCATGAGAAGTGAACCATCATAAATGGCCAAAAATGACGTCTTTAGTCAAACAATCCCAACGTTCTGTAAAGCTACTGTTTTTGAGATTGGAAATTTTGTTGTCAACATTTTGTTATTCTCATATGGTTTATACGTACATCCAGAGGAGACCATGCTGACCACTATAGAAGAGGATGTGCTGGAGCTTTGGACCAGCAGAGTGACCAAAACTCCAATGACCAGTCCAGCCAATGGGTTAGATAACACGTCATTCTCCTGGAAAATATCTCCAGCTGCCTTACCTTAAAAAAAAAAAAAAAACATGACTCAGTTTATATCACAATACCTACATTTAGAGTCAGTTATTCATTCAGCCTAATGAGAAACTGTAGAACGGACTCGGTTTATATCACAATACCTACATTTAGAGTCAGTTATTCATTCAGCCTAATGAGAAACTGTAGAACGGACTCGGTTTATATCACAATACCTACATTTAGAGTCAGTTATTCATTCAGCCTAATGAGAAACTGTAGAACAGACTCGGTTTATATCACAATACCTACATTTAGAGTCAGTTATTCATTCAGCCTAATGAGAAACTGTAGAACGGACTCGGTTTATATCACAATACCTACATTTAGAGTCAGTTATTCATTCAGCCTAATGAGAAACTGTAGAACGGACTCGGTTTATATCACAATACCTACATTTAGAGTCAGTTATTCATTCAGCCTAATGAGAAACTGTAGAACAGACTCGGTTTATATCACAATACCTACATTTAGAGTCGGTGATTCATTCAGCCTAATGAGAAACTGTAGAACGGACTCGGTTTATATCACAATACCTACATTTAGAGTCGGTTATTCATTCAGCCTAATGAGAAACTGTAGAACGGACTCGGTTTATATCACAATACCTACATTTAGAGTCGGTTATTCATTCAGCCTAATGAGAAACTGTAGAACGGACTCAGTTTATATCACAATACCTACATTTAGAGTCGGTTATTCATTCAGCCTAATGAGAAACTGTAGAACGGACTCGGTTTATATCACAATACCTACATTTAGAGTCGGTTATTCATTCAGCCTAATGAGAAACTGTAGAACGGACTCGGTTTATATCACAATACCTACATTTAGAGTCGGTTATTCATTCAGCCTAATGAGAAACTGTAGAACGGACTCAGTTTATATCACAATACCTACATTTAGAGCCGGTTATTCATTCAGCCTAATGAGAAACTGTAGAACAGACTCGGTTTATATCACAATACCTACATTTAGAGCCGGTTATTCATTCAGCCTAACGAGAAACTGTAGAACGGACTCGGTTTATATCACAATACCTACATTTAGAGCCGGTTATTCATTCAGTCTAATGAGAAACTGTAGAACAGACTCGGTTTATATCACAATACCTACATTTAGAGTCGGTTATTCATTCAGCCTAATGAGAAACTGTAGATCAGACTCGGTTTATATCACAATACCTACATTTAGAGTCGGTTATTCATTCAGCCTAACGAGAAACTGTAGAACAGACTCGGTTTATATCACAATACCTACATTTAGAGTCGGTTATTCATTCAGCCTAACGAGAAACTGTTGAACGGACTCGGTTTATACCACAATACCTACATTTAGAGTCGGTTATTCATTCAGCCTAATGAGAAACTGTAGAACAGACTCGGTTTATATCACAATACCTACATTTAGAGCCGGTTATTCATTCAGCCTAATGAGAAACTGTAGAACAGACTCGGTTTGTATCACAATACCTACATTTAGAGTCGGTTATTCATTCAGCCTAACGAGAAACTGTTGAACGGACTCGGTTTATACCACAATACCTACATTTAGAGTCGGTTATTCATTCAGCCTAACGAGAAACTGTAGAACGGACTCGGTTTATATCACAATACCTACATTTAGAGTCGGTTATTCATTCAGCCTAACGAGAAACTGTAGAACGGACTCAGTTTATATCACAATACCTACATTTAGAGCCGGTTATTCATTCAGCCTAACGAGAAACTGTTGAACGGACTCGGTTTATACCACAATACCTACATTTAGAGCCGGTTATTCATTCAGCCTAACGAGAAACTGTAGAACGGACTCGGTTTATATCACAATACCTACATTTAGAGTCGGTTATTCATTCAGCCTAACGAGAAACTGTAGAACAGACTCGGTTTATATCACAATACCTACATTTAGAGCCGGTTATTCATTCAGCCTAAAGAGAAACTGTAGAACGGACTCGGTTTATATCACAATACCTACATTTAGAGTCGGTTATTCATTCAGCCTAATGAGAAACTGTAGAACAGACTCGGTTTATATCACAATACCTACATTTAGAGTCGGTTATTCATTCAGCCTAATGAGAAACTGTAGAACAGACTCGGTTTATATCACAATACCTACATTTAGAGTCGGTTATTCATTCAGCCTAATGAGAAACTGTAGAAAAGACTCGGTTTATATCACAATACCTACATTTAGAGTCAGTTATTCATTCAGCCTAATGAGAAAGTGTAGAACAGACTCGGTTTATATCACAATACCTACATTTAGAGTCAGTTATTCATTCAGCCTAATGAGAAAGTGTAGAAAAGACTCGGTTTATATCACAATACCTACATTTAGAGTCAGTTATTCATTCAGCCTAATGAGAAACTGTAGAACAGACTCGGTTTATATCACAATACCTACATTTAGAGCCGGTTATTCATTCAGTCTAATGAGAAACTGTAGAACAGACTCGGTTTATATCACAATACCTACATTTAGAGTCGGTTATTCATTCAGCCTAATGAGAAACTGTAGAACAGACTCGGTTTATATCACAATACCTACATTTAGAGTCAGTTATTCATTCAGCCTAATGAGAAACTGTAGAACAGACTCTGTTTATATCACAATACCTACATTTAGAGTCGGTTATTCATTCAGCCTAATGAGAAACTGTAGAACAGACTCGGTTTATATCACAATACCTACATTTAGAGTCGGTTATTCATTCAGCCTAATGAGAAACTGTAGAAAAGACTCGGTTTATATCACAATACCTACATTTAGAGTCGGTTATTCATTCAGCCTAATGAGAAACTGTAGAACAGACTCTGTTTATATCACAATACCAACATTTAGAGTCGGTTATTCATTCAGCCTAATGAGAAACTGTAGAAAAGACTCGGTTTATATCACAATACCTACATTTAGAGTCGGTTATTCATTCAGCCTAACGAGAAACTGTAGAACAGACTCGGTTTATATCACAATACCTACATTTAGAGTCGGTTATTCATTCAGCCTAATGAGAAACTGTAGAACAGACTCAGTTTATATCACAATACCTACATTTAGAGTCGGTTATTCATTCAGTCTAATGAGAAACTGTAGAACAGACTTGGTTTATATCACAATACCTACATTTAGAGTCGGTTATTCATTCAGTCTAATGAGAAACTGTAGAACGGACTCGGTTTATATCACAATACCTACATTTAGTCGGTTATTCATTCAGCCTAATGAGAAACTGTAGAACATGAATGTATATTTCATCAACTCATGCTGACATTAAAGTTTTCCTTTCTCAGTTAAAGCTGGCACAGTAGCTGTAAAAGAACATGAGTAGAGTGTGAATACATAAAAAGTGACCAGTTATTGTGCGATTTTTACCTCCTACAAGCTGAAACGCTGAGCTGAGGATGTCAAGGGAGCAAACAAAGAGATACAGCAATCCCAACAGCGTCACCAGCTTTAGGACTGAAATGAAAACCCTCAGTACCTTCCCTTTAGTGTCTAAATCTGAGAGAGAGAGAGAGAGAGAGAGAGAGATGAGTGTATTACAAACATTTGTTAAGGATGATTACATTGGACAGTTATATACACTGCAGAAGCAAAAATAAAATATTCCTCCAGTAAAAGTAGAAGTTCCTCCCTTCAGACCTCCACTTGAGTAAAAGTACTAAAGTATTTACTTTCAAATGTACTTAAGTATCGAAAGTAAAACTACTATTCATCTCTGAATTCAGTTCATGAAGGCCTTGCTCATTAGCTGATGAGATGAACGGTGTGTTTAATGAGGCTGTGGGCTGGTTTGCAGTGTTTTTGACACATTTGAACTGGAACGTTTTGGCAAAACTGTGAAAAGCAGCTCAAACTGGAAAGCAGCATGAACATTCAGAGCAAGTTTCAGCTCCTGAATGAGGGCGTGAAACTCCTAGTTCTCCTTTTGCTTTTCCAGAATGGAAAGTAGCCCACCAGACGTCACTGTTTGCCCAACGAAGTTTTGCGACGACGTCTTTTTTCTCACTTGAAGACTTTCTGCCTGTTTGTACGGTTTTGTTCACTGTGCGGAATAAAACAGCGAAATTCCAATAAATTGCGCCGAATCCAGTGCGTATAGATCCGCTGCAGGAAAGCATCGTGCCTGAGTATTTCACACTCCACTTTTGGGTCTTTTTATTCACGCGTTCGATGTTTAATAGCCGCTGTGTCCTGACACAATTATGACAAAACCAAAACACACCCGTTATCAGGAATGGGGGGTGTAGTTAAGAAGCTCACTACTTTTTGTAGCTAACTGCAAATTCTGTAGCCGCTACAGTATTATGAGATGTAACAGCTATAAAATTTCGCAACAGGCTTCAGGCAAAAAAACTCGAAACCATAACCGGGTTACTGGCGACTGTGCAAACCTACCTGAGCCGTGGACAGTTCGAGCAAACGGTCACTCGCCGATCACCCCTTACTAGTAGGCTTAGCTCAGGGGTCGCAACCGGAATGTTAAGAAGAGCCGTTTTGCCCTTTCAACAAAAATGAAACCACCTTGAGAGCCACAACACTTTATGTCCGTTTTACCATCTTGCCTGTAAGCATGTGTCAGTGTGTGTTAATGTACTAGTTCAGGGCAAAAATATAATATAAATGAAAACTCTTACTTTGCTTTGCTTTGAGCTTTAGCTCAGCTATAGCCGCTTTTCTCGCATCTCAGTCAGGAATCTTTCCCCCAGGTTTCTTGTAAAATGTCTCTCAACGCTCGACTTTTCTCCATTTTCGACTTCAGCTTCGCGAGTTTTAACGTATCAGGAAACCAGCTGGAGTGATTATAAATGCAAATAAGTCAGTCTCCAGTCAAATCTCCAGATTATCGATGTTCGTCTTTCTCTCTCTTTGCCTTCTCGTTACCTGCGTTGCTGTCTGCCTGATGGTCTGTGCGTCAGTCTTCAGAGTTAAAGGGTGAGTTAGCAGTTATTCATTAACTCCAGTGTTCAAGGCCATTTATTGTGAAAACTGTTAGAACGATTTCATAGCAGATGTTATTTTACCTAAACATCTGCTGTGGAGCCGCAGCAGCTCTGCAGCCGTGGAGAGATCGTTCAGGCCTGATTCGCCCCAAACGGAGCCAGAGTCGCTGATGAGGATTTTGAGGCTAAAGTGTTGCTGAAGTTTAAAGGACTCTGAATGTCTGTCTGTAAATATCTTGCTGAAATGTTTAAATTGGAGAAGTTTTATAGTTGACAACGTTTTGCACAAAGTAGCTGGGTTTGTATTCAGTTTTCCCCCTGACCCTTACTTCGACGTGTCACGTTTCCGGTGCAGGCTTTGAGGCTACGGATGAGCACTCACTTGCTGTTAGGACACGATGTAAAGAGTACAGCACCGATGGAATATTTTAGGACAAACTGCTTTCATTAAACTGGATGGACAACTCAAAAATGTATTCAAGACTAAAAGTATGTTTTGAAAATTTTATAGAAGCAGTGTTCTTTCTCATTCTTTTGTGCTGTAGTGTGTTTGTAGTGGTATCTATAATACCTGCCCATTTAACCCCAGTGTCCTGAAGCTCTGGCAGGTCCCAGGGGTCCTCCTCCCTTTCAGGTCCAGGCTGGATCAGAACTACAGTAGAAACAGCAGGAGCCATGCAGACCGTCTTCTGATTCTGAACTGAGATACAGAGAGAGAGAGAGAGAGAGAGAGTCAATGTAGGTATAATAATACTGCATAAAATTATCAATAATATTAATAATAAAACTTTTATGGCCACTATTTGACACATTTTCCTAGTTTGACTCTTCGACCCATTTTCAGTAGAGCAGGCTGAAGCCCAGCTGCAACATGTTTGTCTGTTACTCTGTTAGAATCCTCACTTGCAGCCCTCTACTTCAAATACAGATTTTACATGGCTTCTAAAGTGATACTTTCAGTACCGTTAGCTGAATGTGTTGGATTGGGAGAACTATGGATAAAGCCACAAGCAGTAAGCAGCATAGTGAAGAGCTGAGAGCCTCCACTGTCACAATAAGCTATGTGAACTCTGTATTGATGCCCAATGGGATGTCCAGCCAGCTGTGTTGGTCAAAACTTTAAAACTTTATCCAAATGGTATATTAGATATTGCATAATGTATATATAAAGATGCTCTTATTGCTAGATATTCATAATGAAACCTACATATCACTGTCATAACAAAACCATGTATCTCCAAAAACCACTGGTGGACAGTAACTGAGTAAATGTAATTAGTTTCTGTACTTTAGTATTTTTGGTGTATCTGTACTGAAGTTTTTCCGTTCTGGGCGACTTTTTCCTTTCCCTCCGCTACATTTTGAGAAATCTGTCGTTCCTTTTGGTTTCTGTGTGTATAAAAACGTAACATGTCAAAACGAAAGAAGCGCAAAGCCAGAGCACCAATCAGGGCCCAGCGGTCACTTTGTTTAGAGCTGGTTTTGACCTGTTGGTCATACCGACCCAGTGCAGCACGCGGTTCAACGTCAGCGCAGCAGCGTAAAACTTTGGGAGAGTCTGTTCAACATAAATGATGAACTAACCTAACTTTGTGTAAATAGAGCTCAATATAGAAATATGTCCACATATGCAGTCGAGACTGACGCGGCTTTTTTCTGAATTTCTACAAACACCAGTTCATTTTATAGTAAATGAGTTTGGGCTGGTTTATGTTTATGAACAGACGCCTACAGATCAACATAGTAAAGGAGCTCATCTGTGATCCTGAGTTTAAAGCCAGTTTGTATTCAACTTAAACTTGGAACTAAGTTGTAAATAAATCTGAAACTGAAACTTTGCTTGTGTGTAAAAAGTGATTTCAGAGCCACTCGGTTCTCCCTGATGGAAACTGTTTACCTTCAGTGTTTTGTGCTTCTGATCATTTTAATAGACGTCAGCGTCACTAATTAATGACGTTCTATTAAAAGACTGGTTTACCAAGAGAGACGCTGGAGGATCTTCACCTGAAATGAGTTCATGAAGCCAGTCTGGTTATAAAAATGATAACAGGACATCAGAGCCAGAATTACTCTTTTAGTACTTTTACTTTATACTTAAGTACATTTGAAGGTAAATACTTTAGTACTTTTACTCAAGTGGAGGTCTAAAGGGAGGAACTTCTACTTTTACTGGAGTAATATTTCACCTTGGGGGTCTCGACTTTAACTCAAGTACATGGTTTGTGCACTTTGTCCATCACTGCCAAAATGGTAACTTTACAGTAGAAGGAAAAATCACACTTCACGTCTAATGTAAGTCAATGGAATCAGAGTTTTGTCTGATTTTGGGTCGTTTCTTTTAGTTCATTCATCCTGAAATTTACAAACAATGTAAAGGGTAACAGGCGTTTTCAAATTATGTAAAAAAAAAAAGAAAAAAGAAAAGCATGAAAAATTGTTCCGACAGCAGCAATATGCACATTGAACGTACCATCGAGTCCATCTGTCTGCTGGCCCAGTGAGTTTTCCTCGAAGTCTGGTCGAGGTGCCATCTTCTGCAAACACAAACACATCAATGTACGTTCACTTTCACTTAAACTCACGCTCTGGTCTGATTTATTAGCTATTACAGCTTTTCGCAGTGTTGTCATTAGTGTAAGACAAAGATCCAAAGATCCAAAGAGCCAAAGAACATTTTATAACCAAAGCCAAAATTTGTGAGTTTGGACTGGAAAACTGATTGATGGAACCCTGAGAGCTTAAGCTGGAGACCTGGGAGGCTTCTACTTAGAGATTGGAGGCCGAACCCCCCATATGAACTGAGGTAGGACTGACATAGGACTGAGGAACAATGAGGAGATGGGGTGGTGGTGGGATAAAAAAGACTTTGTTATAGGAAATGGAAGCATTAATGAGGCATTAAATTGGAAGGCGGAGGCACGACCAGCCCTCAAAACGTCAGTCACTCCATAGCTTAATTAATTAAAGCATTTGCTTGTTTTAGCACTCTAGAAGAATATTTAACTGTTTTCACTTTTGTCAGACTTTCTGAAAAAATCTGCAGCACCTCCAAAGCTCAGTCTTAGAAGTTAGCTGAACTTGGTGCTTCTCACTTCTCTTCCCAAACACATTCAGTAACCACGTTTACATACAGACTAATAATTGAACTAATAGCTTAATTAGAATAGAATATGTCCATGAAACACCGCAATTGGAATCGTCTAGTCCGATTGAGGCCATTCAGAATACAATTTCTATCCAATTGAATGAGGTGGGTAATCCTGTAAATAATCCATTAAATAGAAGACTAATAGCCATGTAAACGTCTGTATCCGATTACGTGCCCTATTGGAAAGTTTAAGTACGTTCTGTGCATGAGCGTCATGTCTTTTACTGCAACATACTTCCAAAGATATC
Organism: Pygocentrus nattereri; assembly: GCF_015220715.1. Lineage (NCBI taxonomy): Eukaryota > Metazoa > Chordata > Actinopteri > Characiformes > Serrasalmidae > Pygocentrus > Pygocentrus nattereri. The sequence continues at coordinate 4,988,432 of NC_051232.1, read as the reverse complement.
TCCACTCCTGTAGATGTTCTTGTTTGTCTCCTTTTCTCAGTGAGGTTCTTCTTGACAGCTACACATCCTTTCAGACCCATAGCGCTGAGTCATCTTCTCACAATGAATGGATGGACAGAAACGCCTGTGGATGTTTTCAGATCTGAAGCAGCTTGATTTTCTCCTCTCTCTCAAAGATGAAAGCTTTAAGAGCTGTTTATCTGATGGGGCAGTTTTGGTGTCTTCTAGGTCGTCCAGGTGGTTGTTAGGAGACCCATTTTCTCAGTAACTCAAGTTTTCTCCTGTTTGTCTTCTTCTGACAAATGAAGAACTTTAAAATATTACTTTTTCTTTCTAAAATATCCCTTTCTGGATGGCAGTTATAATAATGGCTTAAGCAAAAGTAAAGCTTTTGTCGACAGTCACCTAAATTTACCTCAGAAATAGCAGCACATGGATCAGAAAAACCCACATGCCCACCAGCTCTATTGCTCACTCACATGGTTCAGTATTGATCAGTCTGTAGTACAGCGTGTGGTCAGTGCCAGGATTTTTCCATCTGACTTTTTCCGTATTCATTCTGGAAGAGCACGGCCTCTCAGCATTTACTCTAACAATTATAATAAAGAACAGCTTTGTCTAATGAGTAACATGATAATGTAACAAAATAAAGCTATAATACAACAACTAAAGTGATAATACAAGAAAATTCAGCTTTCTCCAAAAATTAAACCAATAATACAATAAAAAAAGCTTTCTCAAAAAAATAAAGGAATAATACAACAAAAAATAAGTTTTCTACAAAAACTAAACCAATAATACAATAAAAAAGAGCTTTCTCCAAAAAGTAAAGCGATAATACAGCAAAAAATAAGCTTTCTACAAAAACTAAACCAATAATACAGCAAAAAATAAGCTTTCTACAAAAACTAAACCAATAATACAGCAAAAAAAAGAGCTTCCTCCAAAAATTAAAGCAATAATACAACAAAAAGAGCTTTCTCCAAAAAATAAAGCGATAATACAGCAAAAAAAGAGCTTTCTCCAAAAATTTAACCAATAATACAATAAAAAAAGAGTTTTCTCCAAAACATAAAGCAAAAATACAACAAAAAAGAGCTTTCTCCAAAAATTAAACCAATAATACAATTAAAAAAGAGCTTTCTCCAAAAAATAAAGCGATAATACAACAAAAAACAGCTTTCTCCAAAAATGTAAGCGATAATACAACAAAAAACAGCTTTCTCCAAAAATTAAAGCAATAATACAACAAAAAATGAGCTTTCTCCAAAAATTTATGCGATAATACAACAAAAAAGAGCTTTCTCCAAAAATTAAAGCAATAATACAACAAAAAAAGAGATTTCTCCAAAAATTAAAAGTGATAATACAACAAAAAAGAGCTTTCTCCAAAAATTAAACCAATAATACAATAAAAAAAGAGCTTTTTCCAAAAATTAAAGCGGTAATACAGCAAAAAAACAGCTTTCTCCAAAAATGAAAAGTGATAATACAATAAAAAAGAGCTTTCTCCAAAAATGAAAGCAGTAATACAACAAAAAAGAGCTTTCTCCAAAAATGAAAGCAATAATACAACAAAAAATGAGCTTTCTCCAAAAATTAAAGCAATAATACAACAAAAAATTAGCTTTCTCCAAAAACTAAAGCAATAATACAACAAAAAAGACATTTCTCCAAAAAATTTAAGTGATAATACAACAAAAAAAAAGCTTTCTCCAAAAATTTAAGTGATAATACAACAAAAAAGAGCATTCTCCAAAAATTTAAGTGATAATACAACAAAAAAGAGCTTTCTCCAAAAATTAAACCAATAATACAATAAAAAAAGAGCTTTCTCCAAAAATTTAAGTGATAATACAACAAAAAAGAGCTTTCTCCAAAAATTAAAGTGATAATACAGCAAAGAAAAGAGCTTTCTCCAAAAAAAAAGTGATAATACAACAAAAAAAGAGCTTTCTCCAAAAATTAAACCAATAATACAATAAAAAAAGAGCTTTCTCCAAAAACTAAAGCAAAAATACAACAAAAAAGATCTTTCTCCAAATACTAAAGCAATAATACAACAAAAAAGAGCTTTCTCCAAAAATTAAACCAATAATACAATAAAAAAAGAGCTTTCTCCAAAAAATAAAGCGATAATACAACAAAAAACAGCTTTCTCCAAAAATTAAAAGTGATAATACAATAAAAAAGAGCTTTCTCCAAAAATGAAAGCAGTAATACATGAAAAAAGAGCATTCTTAATAGCTTTCTAAAGTGATGATAATTAGATTTTCACATGAAACCACTCTGCGTGACTTTGCTCATATCTTAACTATTTAATTAAGCAGAAAGTTGGGAAAAATTCACTAGAATTCCTTTTTAAGCTCAGCAGAGTGTGCTAGGTATGTGTTGCCTGGTAGTGCTTACCTTCATTGGCTGGTCCGTGTCCACTCCTGCTGACCCACGCCAGGTGGGAACGTCACTGAATTGCGTCCAAAAGTGGGGGGTCCCCGAAAATGAGAGAGAATGGAATCCCGTGATATTCAGTCTTCCTCCAGCTGTGTGTGCCTGTTCTCAGTTTAAACCGTCCAGTTAAAGTACAATAATGCACACTTATGTGGAGGTGGATTATATGTCCACACTCACCTGTCGGGGTGGACACACACCTGGTCAGGTGAATCAGAAAGTGTCGCTGAACTCGCTTGTGTGAGTGTGAGTGTGTTTTATAGCTGCTCAGTGAGGATTTCCCCTCACTAGTGCTGACAACACCAGTGGTGAAGAGCAGGGGGTGGAGCTAAATGTGTTAAAAGTACATTGATTAACGGCTACTACAGAAGGGGACAGAGAAGGAGCCAGGAAAATGTCCTGGACAATCTGATCATATACAGTAACGGTTTCGTGAAATGCCATGTTTTCAACAAAACATCGACAGAGAACACACATCTGTAATATAACGCACACTTACTGTTTATTCACTGAGTTTAATAAACTGTATTGTTCAAACATCAAAGGCCATCCTTCATTTCTTCCATTGTCACCATTTACTGAGTACAAGTGATTTATTTTATATATATTAGATATAAAATATTCCACTCACTTAAGGAAAAAGCAGGAATTCACCAAAACTAAATCTCAGAAACTGATTCAAACTGCACAGAAAATGGGCCTCCTTACAACCACCTGAAAGACCTGCTCAACAACAAAGCTGCCCCCATCAGACAAACAGCACTCAAAGCTTTTATCGTTGAGGAGAGAAAATCAAGCTGCTTCAGATCCACAGGTGTTTCTGTCCATCCTTCCACTGTGAGAAGACCACTCAGCACTATGGGTCTGAAAGGATGTGTAGCTGATCAAGAAGAACCTCACTGAGAAAAGGAGACGGACACATCAAACAAAGAAGCTGAACGATGGACTGACCACCCCAGAGTCCAGACCTGGGTTTGGACTCTGAATGGGTTTGGTTGCTTCAGAAAACGATCAACCAGCTTCTGAGACAGAACTTTGGAGATGTTTCTGCAAATTTACTGCCTATTCCAGCTTTCAGGACACAACCTGGACGGATCACCAGTCCATCACAGGGCAAACACACAGATACATCCGCACACACAATACTGAACACACAAACATCTGATATTGCATTGTTGTTTTGTTACATAATTACTTTCAAACTTTTTAGAGTAGTAAAACTAGTACGAGCTCCTGAGAACCAACTAGACTGAATTCACAAAAAGCCTTGTGTCTGTGTGTGTGAGTGTCTGTGTGTGTGTGTGCATGTGTGTGTGTGTGTGTGTGTGTGTGTGTGTGTGTGTGTGTGTGTGTGTGTGTGTGTGTGTGAATCTAGGACACCGATCAGTTCTCCTGATCACATGACACACAGTGTCCTCGTACTACAGTACAGGTCATTAAAACATATGGAAAAAATAAAGTGTATTGATTGTATTTCCATGGAAACCTCAGTGGTGTTTCCATTTCCTGTTTGGAAAAAAACATACTATATGGCCAAAAGAATGTGGACACCATCCCAACATCTTGGGCATCAATATGGAGTTGGTTCCCTGTTCATGGCTACAACATTCTCCACACTTCTGGGAAGCTTTCCACAAGATTTCGGAGTGTGTTTGTGGGAATTTGGGCCCATTCAGTGAGAGCAGCATTTGTGAGGTCAGACACTGAGGTGCTGGTTCACAATCAACGTTCCAGTTCATCCTAAAGGTGAACAGTGGGGTTGAGGTCAGGACTCTGTTCAGGCCACTGGAGTTCCTCCAGACCAAACTCATCACACCCTGTCTTTATGGAGCTCGCTTTGTACACAGGGGTTCAGTCATGCTGGAGCAGGTAAGGCTCTTTCCCAAACTGTGGCCACAAAGTTGGGAGTGTAGAATTATTTCATAATATGTCTTCGTGTGCTGCAGTATTAACATCACCCTTCACTGGAACTAAGAGGCCCAAACCCTGAAAAACCACCTCGGCCCATTATCCCTCCTCCACCAAACTTTACTGTTGGCACTGTGCATTGTATAAGGACTCTGAGTGAACGCATCAATTAACGTTTAACGTCAACCACTCCAACATCAGACACACACACACATACTGCTCACGTCGGTCACACTAGTTGACAGTAAACATTTCTTTTTTCCATAAACCAGCTGCCTAAATGGATAAGATTGTAAATATTTAAATGTGCAGGAAGTTTAATGAAAAACAACAAACAATCTGTCATATGGAATTAGCAAGGACATGAACATATGAGGCCTAGAACATGCACTTTAATTAGAAACATTAGATATTAATAGAAAAAGATAGATAGAAAGAAAAGAAAAGAAAAAACTTAGATATTATCTTTATTGGTTTAAACATAAACTCACTAACAGTCCAAAAGTTTTAATCAGAACCAGTTTTAGAGAGGGTTTATATATAGTATTTAGGAAAATAAAGAAAATATGAGAAATGTCAAGGATGGAGGTCAAAAGCTAACATCTGCAAATATAAAAGGACTATAGTAATAATTGAAAACAATCCAATAGTAAACCGATATTAATTAGCTGGATATGGCACATTAAGTCAGGGCTTTGAATTTAACTACATTTAAAGAATTTCATGAGCCCCCTCATCTTGTTCGGGTCCCTGTAGTGTTATTCTAGTACAGTAGGTGGCAGAAAAAGGTGCATTTATGATTCTCACTTCATTTGCATGAGGTCCCCATATTTATATCCTGGACGAGCCCCCAAGGTCTTCCAACACAATAGATGGAGAGAAATGACAACATTGTAATGGGGTGGAAAGGATAAATTATGTTTAATTAAAAAGAGCAGGTGCTATTTGGGTGGTGGATCATTCTCAGCACTGCAGTAACACTGACATGGTGGTGGTGTGTAAGTATGTGTTGTGCTGGTCTGAGCGGATCAGACACAGCAGTGTTGCTGGAGATTTTAAACACTGTCCACTCATTGTCCACTCTATTAGACACTGACCACTGAAGAACAGGGTAACAGAGTATCAGAGAAACAGATGGACTACAGTCTGTAACTGTAGAACTACAAAGTGCAGCTGTACAGTAAGTGGAGCTGATAAACTGGACAATGAGCATAGAAACAATGAGGTGGTCATGATGTTATGCCTGGTCAGAGTACCTCTGCAATTAGACCCCACTCTTTGTCGCCACCTAGTGCCTTTTCACCCAAACATGAAGGGGGTGTGATCATAACAGGGCTAATACAGTTCTAGCACTCATTTCTCATTGTCTAGTAATCACATCATGCAAGACATGCATGAGCAGGACTTGGCCAGGCAGCTGAAGGCATCCCTGGAGTTCCGCTGGCGAAGGAAGATGTAGAGCAGGGTGTCCACTAGAGGGCTGATGTAGAGGAGAGCGAGGGCCACAGCGTCCATCAGCACAGCGGTGTCGTATTCGATCCACTTGCTGGAAGCTGGGAATCTGCCTCTTGGCTGGGAGTTGTAGTACAGAAGCACCACAATGCTGGGCAGAAACAGCAGCGTGTAGTTCCCCAGAACCAGCAGGACAAGAATCTTTCAAACGCACATACAAACACAGGTTCAGTGTCAATTTCAAAATGACGCTTGACTTTTTACCTGTCCTCCCTAGGAGTCCACATCCCAGTCCTGGCAACTCTCTGCTCTGCTCATTTTTGTGTTTTCCATTCTGCAAACGCCTGAGCCATCCAACAAGGCACTTCTTAACCCTTAATATCCCTGGCTTTTCACACATGAAGGCCTATTATTCAGTAACTACAAAGACTTCAGTGCAACTGGCAGTTCTTCTTAGGTTGTAGAAGTGTGCAATAAACCTCTGGGCCTGCTGATGAGCCCTGGACATTGTTGGTGTTAATTAATTAACAAGTTAATCAAGTGTGTTTGATGAGACACGGCACAAAAATGTGCATAGGACTGGGCCAGGACTGGGGTTAAGAACGCATGCACTATCAAACATCATCATCATCGCTGTCCTTAACCGCTTCGTCCAGATAGGGTTGCGGTAGCAGTTGGGAGAGCAGAGAATCCCAGGTGACCCTGTCCCCCGCAACTTCCTTAGCTGGCTCCTCTCAATGCAGAGGAGTAGCGGCTCTACTCTGAGCTCCTCCCGGATGATCGAGCTCCTCACCCTATTGAATAGAGTGTAGCCCACCACCCTGTGAAGAAAGCTTGTATTCGTGATCTCGTTCTTTTGGTCATTACCCACAGCTCATGACCATAGGTGAGGGTCGGGATGTAGACCGAACAGTAAACGGAGAGTTTCGCCTTATGGCTCAGCTCATTCTTCACCACTACAGACCGGTACAGTGTCTATCAAACAAAGGCTCCTTAACTGGAATTGATGATGTTCTTGATCCAACACTTTACTCAATGAAAGACTTCCAAGGGTTCCTTCTCTGAGCGACAAACCTTGCTGAAGAAAAACCTCATTAGCCTTGCAGAACAGCTGTGAAAGAGTTAAACCAAATTCATTGAGCTTAAAGTAACTGGAAATGGTACTTTATAGTAGAGTCTTAAAAAAGATTCTTCAAGGGTCCTTTAGTAACAGGAATGGTTTGATTTAGAACTATGCGATCTAAATAGAGTCACTTGCATGCTCAAATGGTTCATTGCATGATGAAATGGTTCTTCAGATTGATGGAGAATGCGTTACTAATGGTTCTATATAGCACAAAACGGTTTTGCTAATATGTACAAAAAGGGTTCTGCTATTGCGCAAAAGCTTGAACTCTCCAATGTTCTGCTATTGTTATGACATCAAGCTTGTTGCAACAGAAGAACTTGTTTTTGGTGTCACATGGAACCATTTTCAAATATAGAACCATGTATAACACATTCTCCATCGATCTGAAGAACCATTTCACCACTCCAGAACCCTTTAAGCACAAAGTGGTTTTCTCCAGAACTCATGGTTTTGAATAGAACCATTCGCTTTTCTGAAGGACCTTTGAAGAACCATCTGTTGGGGTGTAAGGACACATGATTTGATAGTAATTAAGGCAGTAATTAATCAGAAAGTAATGAGCCGCTAATCACGAACAAATTAATGAGTCATATAATAACAACCATAAGATTAAATTACTGAGCATTAACTAATGAATGAACATTATGTGGCACGATAAACATGAACTGTTTATGTTGTGTTTAGTTCATCTAAATATATATGACCTTCTCATAAATAAAATTCTTATTTTTCAGTAGCTACAGGGACTTCAATCCAAATGAATGGATCTATTCATAGTGTGTATTAATACTTTTGGCGCACTGGCTGTTAAGAAGATTTTGGAATGAAACTATTTATAACTACAATATTTCTTCACCACTAGGTGGCGGTAGTTGTAGTAGTCACTATAGGCCAAGCAGCCATAGAGACTGTTTACTCCTTGCATTAACATTAAATGCCAGGTGTAAACACCCCCAGGATGCACTGTGAGAGGATTATGATTAAATCACCAGAGACAAGATCTTGATCATGATTAACACAAGTGTAAACAGTATATGCTTTCGAGGCTTCCCACACTCCAGGCCAACGAGAGCGTCCAGGCCGAGCTTGCCCACTCATAACGGGGAAAAGAGTAAACAGAAGTGAAACAGAAATGACATATGTATTGACGTGTTTTTTACATGGGTAAAATAAAAACAGATCTCATCTGGTCAAAATGAGGATGCATTTTAGTGTAATCGGAATCCGGGCACACATGATCCAGATACTATCCAGACACAAAACACACATTAATGAAAGTGCAAACCGGCTTATACAATAAATATTGAGTAAATATTTTCGTAAAATATTAGCAAACTACAAATAATTGTGACCCGCGTAAAATCATTTTTTTTACTTTTTAAAGTGAGTTGGTAAACTAATGGATGAAAGTACTGGATTATATACACAATTTCTGTGGTAGATGTAATGTTTACATGTGGTATTGCCTTGCCTGAGTGTTACAAGTGCTATATTAGAGTGTATTTTCAGGCCTGATACCCTTTCAGAGCAAATCGCCGCTTCACGGTTTCGGTTTCCACTTCCCAAATGTTTTAGTTGAACATTTTTCCTCCTAATAAACAGACACATGTTCAGCTCTGGCTCCTCATTATTCACCACGATCATCGTCATGGTGATTAAAGAGATAAAATTTCAGAGTTAGGATGTTTCTGTAATATGGTCATCACAGGTCTACTATATGAGAGAGCTACTAGAAATCTAAAAAAGGAGACTTATTACGTTCACTTGCAGAGACAGACGCTGAGCGAAATAGGGCTCTCCAAGTAAGAAGAACCATTTCATCATGCAAAGAACCCGTAAGTCATGCAATACTTCCCCGAGAAGTCTGCTGAGGTTTCTTGGGGGCATGGGATACTTTACACTGTGCAGGACAGGGGCTGGATCTGAGAATGTCACTTCAAAAGAGAGCTCTGCAGCAGAGGTCATCAGGAATGGTTCTAGAAGGCTTCCATCAAGCACTTCTCATTATTTCCCAGGGACCATTTTACGGAAACTTTGTTTTTATCTCCTGCGTTAAGATCTGACAGGTCAAGATAAAGTTTAAGAATTTTATTTTACAGCATCTTATCTGAAGTTAGAAAACCTTAAGCTACTCGATCGAATCGACAAGTCACTGTCATATCTGTTATCTAGCAACCGATCATCTGCACACAACTAAAAAGCAAACATGTAATAAAAAATGTAAAAAATGTAAGTTACAGCTACTGTTACTGATGTAAAAGAAAAGGTCAAAACAAACGTAAGGAGTGATAAACTGGAGATTATGAATATTGTGAGAGCGCCACCTGCTGTTTATCAGAGCACCGCCACTCTACAGTTTCAGTTTCCATTTCCAAACACTTTAGCATTAAAGTCCACATTAGTCCTCCTAATAAACAGACATAAGTTCAGCTCTATCTACTCGTTATTCACCACGATCATCAACAAGGTGATTAAAAAGATAAAATTTCAAAGTTAGGATGTTTCTGTAATACGGCCATCATGGGAACCCTGGTGTACTATATGAAGGAGCTTCTAGAATTCTAAAAAAGAACCTTATTTCATTCTCTCGCAGAGACAGATGCTGAGCAATGCAGGACTCTCCAAGTGCCCATCAGGATCCCGAGGAGCAGAGGAACAGGCAGCAGTAACAGGATGGCCTGTGGCCAGCAGAAGAATCTACACAAGGCCACGGCCACCAGACTAGATCCAGTCTTGGGGCTCTTGAAGAAGGTGACCTGATCATGAGCAAACTGGGACTGCAGGATAAGGAAGACACCTACAGACACCCACACACCTCCAGACTCCAGCAGGGAATGGTGGATGTTTCGCCTGCAGCGGTACCAGAGTGACCAGGCCACCAGCAGGTAGCACGATGTTTTGCGATGCATAACATAACTGTGATCTGGATCAAATCGGATGCGAAGAGGTTGATCACGTACACCGGCGCCACACGACCAGCCCTGACCAATCGAAACAGGGCATATGAGGCCAAGAGAACTGTGGATAACTCAACATAGAATGTCACCCATACTGTGTGAGGGTCCAAGCCACCGAGATGGTATTGAAGGGTTCCAGTTTGGTGCAGCTTTTGTTGACTTTACATAATAAAAGCGCCAAAGTGTCAAAGTGCAGAAAATCTAGAGCCGGTTCTGGTTGCGTGTTTGACAAATTGTGGACATCCTGAGGACTTTCCATCACATTGCCTTCAGGTTGGTGAAGATCCAGAAGGGAATACATGGTGCTTCAATCTTTGTCGGTGATTCACTGATCAGACAGAGCAACTTTGACTATTGCACAAGGAAACAGAAAGACATTATTGCACGAACAGAAGGTGATAAAACAGCATTATACATACACAAAAAATCTAATCTACACAATTTACCACCTTTTCCCAAATGTGGCCAATCCGCCAAGACATATTTGATGTCTAAAGTTTGCTTCCTTAGTTTTGCACTAGAGCTACAGTATGAAGATAGATAGATAGATAGATAGATAGATAGATAGATAGATAGATAGATAGATAGATAGATAGATAGATAGATAGATACTTTATTGATCCCTAAGGAAATTTAGTAATAAGTAATGGAAGCTTATGTACACCAATTTGCGGTGTGCTAACTGCATGCATGTAACGCCGGGGAGCGAGGAGGTTGACGCATGTGCTGAGATTAGCGACTTTTATTATGGGCAAATCCAGGGTCGTGGTTAAGCCAGTCCAGGTTCCAATAATCAATACCAGGCGTAGGACGGACAGACATGACTAAGAACACCAATATCCAAAATTGTACAGAACAAGCCAAACAAACATAAACAACAAACACCAGCCAAACATCTAACGAAAACAAAGACCTGGAAACACACAGGGGAAAACACAGGGCTTAAATACATGAGGGCTAACTAGGGATCACAAGACACAGGTGGAGACACATGGGGAACAAATTGGGCAGAGTAACCAAACAAGGGGCCGGACTGGGATCAAAACAAAAAGCACATGGAATGGACGGGGAGGGGCCAATCGTGACAATACATATCGGGACAAAACCTCGTATCTCCATTTTTCATTTTCCGGACTAGTTTGGAAAAGGCAGTTTCCTTTTATGTTGTGTCAAAATTTCATGATAAACAGACCATCAGAAACTGCCCAAAATGACTTGTAAAAATATATTCCTCCATGTAATTACGTTTAAAGTTAAGAGCGTTTTTCCTTCTTCTGTAAAATTACCTTAAAGATACGAGGATTTGTTCCGACAGCAGAGATAAAGTACAACAAAAGTCTCATCCAGAAGTACAAGGCACAGCTGAAAACGGCAGTTGGGGACAATTAAGGTCTAAATTTTGTTCACACATTTATTTTTATAGAATTTCTTAGCACCACTGTAAAACTGGAGAAGCAAATTTAATTCACCGAACGTGTCTTTACATTGCCTTGACTTATACAGAAGTGCATAAGAAAACTGCGGGCCCGCCGGCGGACCCTGGCCATTAAACACAGTGCACTATCATACACTGCAGTGAAGAGATAACGCTTCGTTCCAGACCTGTTCACTATTTCGTGTGCAAAAGTTTTGACGTCCCCGTCAAATTGTGTTGAATTTCTCACAAATGTTGATTTAAAATAAGTTAAAACATCCTTTACAGAGAAAATACTTTTTTTTACACACCGTCACTGTTTATTTACTGAATTTGACATATTAGGGGAAAAAAAATAAAATGTGGCCTGTGCAAAAGTAACGGCACATTTTATGTTATATTTATTTCTAATATTTTAAAGTTGTGCCTTGACATTAGTGGAATGTTGCTATTAGTGGAGACGGGAGTGAGTGGAACTCCGGCGCCAGGACAGCCACCGAGACCCCAACGTGTTATAGCAGCCCCCTACAGATAGCCCCCCCTACAGATAGCCCCCCTACAGATAGCCCACTTTATCCTCCTAATATTACGACCTTTTTCCACAATTTTTATTTTTATGAACAGTGGCACTGGGTCGATATGTCCAACAGGTCAAAACAAGCTCAAAATGCCATATTTAAGAGTGTTCTCCGTAGAGGACGTGTTAAAGGTGACCTATTGTGCTCTTTTTCAATGTCCATAATGTTACTTCTGGGGTCCACTCATCATTTTTCTTATGCTGTTTGGAAGTTTCTTATATTTTGTGTGTACTGAAACGTTTAGGTCAACAGAAATGTCCAAAAATGTGCAGCTTGTGCAACATTTTCACTTCAGCTATTAAATAACTCATTAATTATGTCATTAGGTGTCGATATAATGAGATAGAATGATTTTCAGTTTTTGCCATAATTCGAAAAGGCCCGTTGCTCTTTACATCCTATTAAAATTTCATGATGAATGGAGCAAAAGAAACGGCCCAGAATTACCCGAACACACGTCTGGTTCCATTGACTTGCATTGAAAGTGAAGAAGGTTTTGTCCTTCTCCTGTAAAGTTACGGTTCGGTCAAACAGCAATATACGTTATGGATTCTGAACCCTTCTTAATACTAATTACTACATACAGTACTTAGTACAGACTTAGTTCTTACATATTTCTTATTACCATGTCTAACATTTAGTCACAAAAAAACAATATTAAATTATAACAGCAGTTTGTATAAAAATATAAGGTGCGATAAGACTTAATTTACCCCAAAGGGAAATTACAGAAGTACCTTTGGATTATTTCTGTTTGTGACTATATAAGCACATATGCATTTGATGCATTTGACCATGGCAACAAGATGTCACATGTGAACAATCTTAGTGTTTTTTTATTCATAAAAATCTAATTATCATCACATAGTCGGTGAGTAGGAAAGCCACACCGTTTATAGTAAGGACTGCTAATTATTTTATCGTCCTAATTACTAATTATATCTTTCATTCAGTGTAATTTCAGGCCCACTGCCTGAGACACGGAGAACCCCTTATGATCCTTTAAGCTTAGCTTTGCTGCCACCTTGTGGTGTAAAATAGGCACTTCATCCTGTCGTAGCGCTGTCCGACCACAGGGTGGCAGTAAGCCGCACACTTGTCACCTTGAACAGCGCCGCAGAAAGAAGCGGCGTTCGGCGTTGAGGGAAAAAGTCGAGGGTTTGAAAATGGACCGCTCGTCTTTATCGGGCTTTACAGGGTCGGACCACCCCGGAGAGACCACCCCGCTCCCGGCAGAGCAGACAGATCACACGTCCGCGCAGCTACCGTCAGCTAGCGGGAAGGTCAGTGTGGGCTGGGGGTCAGAGTTTCCGTTCCACCTTAAATGGTGCAGCTGTTGACGTTCTGGCGCTGCAACGTCTGCACCATTTAAGGTGGAACGGAAAGAAATGGAACAAAAAGCCGGTTCCAGCGTCGTTTTCTCACAGGAATGTCTACTGTCCTCATGTTTAGGGTCCCCTGGGGATGGACTACATCCCCACAGAGGAGGAGAGGAGGGTTTTTAAGGAGTGTAATCAGGAGAGCTTCTGGTACAGATGTGAGTTAATAACATTAAAGCTTATTAGTAAATGTAAACAATAATTAATGTGTAGTAGCGTTTCTACACCATTTCTTTACGGATGTTTTAGTTAATAAAAGTTTACTACTCGTGCAGTAGTGCCAACATTTTTAATGTCTACGTATGTGCCAAGCATATATGGTCATAATTTACATATTTAAAAATCACATTTTGATATATACTTCCTTTGCATATGGGTAGGACTGTTATTAATTATTATTAGTATAGCAATGGCCTGGTAATACATTAGCAACCACCTGGGATAGTTTAACAATGGCCTGGTAATACATTAATACATTAGCAACCACCTGGGATAGTATAGCAATGGCCACGCCATTTTGTTTTGACTTTGAAAAATTTTGCATAAAGATGCATGAAAAAAACGACTTAAGTACAGCAGCCAATTACATTTACTCTGTTACTGTCCACCACTGCATAGCAACTGCCTTAGTAATCACTGTGGCTGCCATAGTGACCACATCGCAACACCTGACAACCTAACAACCACCTGGAATACCATAAACTTAGTCACCATGTTTCTGCAACTGCTTTACCATTTGGAGCTTTATTAGCTTCACAAACATTCATTTTCTGGTTAGATCTGTGTTCTGTTTATCATGTGTACAGGTTTTTATTATAGAAACATGTTTGTTTGTTTAACTGAATTTAAGAAGAACAGCTGACTGAAATCGCTCTCTCCCTCAGCGGTGCCCATCTCCGTCTCCAGCATGGCTCTCACACAGTTCCTCGTCTCCAGAGGTCAGCTCTCCTCCATGTACTGTTCACATCATCTCTCAGCAAACAAACGGCTGCGTTATGTTCACTGGAACGCAAATAGAAATGTAAACCGGGATTCTGTTGTGCGTTCGTTCGTTGCAGGAACCCTGACAGCGTCGCCGCGGTTTGGATCAGTGCCGAAGGTCCTCTGTGAGTTGTAGTGTCGTGGTGTTTATTATCATGTTAGTGCTTTGTTTGGTGCTGAAAGTGTGTGTCGCTGTGTAGTCGCTGGTGCTTGTGGCTACTTCGCAGGGAAGCTCTCCTACATGAAGACCTGCCAGGAGAAGTTTAAGCGATTGGAGAATTCGCGGTTAGGAGAAGCGCTCCGGCAGAGAGCAGGACATCGTCCACCGTGAGCACACATACACAAACAGAGTGAAGAGCGTGGTCGGAAGGAGAACCTTGTATCTCCAAAATGGTAGCTTTACAGTCAGTGGAACCAGAACCACTTTTTTCCCAAGTCATTTTAGGTCATTTCTTTCAGTCCATTCATCGTGCGATTCACATACAATGTAAAGGGCAACAAGTATTTTTGAATTATGTCAAAAACAGCAAAAACAGAGATATGAGGTTTTCTTCCAACAGTTTAAAGGGGACCTATTATGCTCATTTTCAGCATTGATAACTTTTTTTTGGGGTCTACTTGAACAGATTTCCATGCTCTTGGTAAAAGTGGCCCAAATCTGATTTTCTCACCAAATGCGTTTTTTTCTTTGTTTTAGCTGTTCACATTATCTTTTAAATGTGGTCTGTATGCGACATCAGTCTGAACAGATCAGCTTCTAAAAGGACGATGCTTCACGTGGTTCGTCCAGAGGTAAACAATCACAACTGCCAACAAACGGCAGTCGCTCCCGGAGGATCAGCTTCATCCTCGCCAGCATCACAGGAGCCATCATGAAGCTTCGTTGGCTGACAGCTGGGCTCATCACCCAGAATGTGTTCAAGCCGTAAAAATGGTGTGGTCACTTCTTTGGTTCGTGTCCTCGGATTCTGTAAACTTTAAACTTTCAGGCTTTTGGCTGTTCTTTGACGCTGCAGCCTCGCTCTCCTGCGGCCGCATTCGTCTATTTCTTTCGCAACCTCTTCAAACGCAAAGCGGTTGCAGTAAGTCTCTTCTCATTTTTGTACAGAAATATCACCTCAGATGTTTGAGTCTCAGTAGCGCAAAAATTATAATGAATGTCGAACCGGATTGACGTAAAAACCGCATGAAATCCGATCTGGCTGTTCAGATTGAGTCGCATTGCCGCAGGTCAATTACGGATTGGATTTCAGTACCACATATGAAAGCATCTCAAATCGGAATTGAAAGTGTCAGATTCAGTGCATTTGTGCTGTTCACACTGACACACAGACACACTTCTGTGTCACATATGAGGAAAAAAATCAGATTTGGGCCCTGAAGCGTCTTACATAGTGCGGCTTTAAATTTTTTGGTTTTTTAAAGATCTTTTGAGCTCTTTTAAAATTAAGTTTTAAGACTTAGATTTACCATGAGTTTAATTTTAAAAAAAATTCTGTCCCACATGTTCATGTCACTTCCCAAACAGAGTTTTAGTCTGTAGGCGGGGCCTTGTTTTAGCCACGCCCCTGCATTTTAGAGCAGGATGTAAGACTGCATCCCCGTCTCTCATGGCCACATGGTAAGCAGTTAGATCCCGTTGTTTTGAAGTAAATGTGTCCCGAAGTCAAAAAATCTGTTTATAACTGTAAAAGTTGTCACTACCGAAATGAATAGTTCCTGCAGTTAAATAAACTTCTTAAACAAAAGCGTGGAATTTCATCCGGGGTGGCCAAACTTTTGCATTTTGCGGAAATCGGGAATGTAGTCTAGTGTCTGCCCATGTTGTACAGCCCTGTGACAATAATCAGCCGATCAACAGCTGGTAACGTGTTGTTCTTTGTTGTTGTTCAGGTTCGGTTCTGGTCAGTCCGAGCTGAATGAGGAACAGCGTCGCTCTGAGAGTTCGTTCCAGTCTGACAGCCAGAATATACACTCAGCACAGCACAGCTATCCTCAGTCAAAGGGTAATCTCTAATCCCTCCACTTCACCCCAGACATGTGCAGCTGATATTTCGTAATTCCTCCATAAATAAGTGGTTGAGATGTAAACAGAGTCGGTCACAGTAGTTTGGTGTGAGACACTCCTAGAGGAACTGACCAAGTCAGAGCTGTTCACAGTGGTGGTGATAGGAACCAGACGTCCACCTCCAAAAGCTCCCTCACAGAAAGTTCCTACATGCACTGGTAATGAATTCACTGCCTGATGTCTGAGACACTTTTACAGAAGTTTTAAGAAGATTTGGTTTTAAATATCCATTCATGAAGGAGGGATATGTGCAGGGTGTTGTGAGGCAAAATAGTCCCAAGAGAAAACTTATTTTTTCAGATTTTCTACTATTTTACCAACATCAACAATCCCTTTAAAATTCAGAAGACTCGTGTAGGTTCTCCGGTGGTGATTGGCATTTATTTGTTGGAATTCATCACGGGTATCAGTTTCCTCATCGCCACCATCAGTTCTGCATTTCACTGTATGTCTAACTTTAAATCGGTGTAAGTCAAGTTATAAGGTTGTACTGAACACCGTTTAGAACAGATTTTAGGTTTCTGAAGTTTGATCTTTGTTCTTCTCTCTGTGCAGTGAAGAAAAACAAATATGGAGATACGTGGGAGGAGTGAAGTCTGAAAACGCTGCTGCTGAATGGCTAAATATCGAGACTGCTCTGTAATAAATGTGAAATGTTTGCATATTTATGGTTAAAATAAACAAAAGCTGCTGAATCTACTATGCGAAGCTTCAGTTGAATACTCATATTGTGGCGTTGGCATAAAATAAGACACAGGAAACGTAGCGCTTTAATTAACCGTGCTGTTGGGAAGACCCGCTGTTCAGCACTTCACCCTGACGGTAATTCCAGAGGTGTCAAATTCAGGTCCAGAAAGTAAAAATCCTTCCCAGGATTTTGTTCCAACAGGCTGGACAGCTCTGCTGGTAGTGTGATCTAACTAGAGAAGCCAGCCTGTTGGAACAAAATCCTGGGAAGGATTTTTACTTTCTGGACCTCTGGAATTACCAACATTACCCCAATTACCCACAAGCCAGTACAGCAGTGCATAAGTAACCCATATCTACATCTTTTAACTACACAATAACAACTATTTACCAATTAGCGCCTCTCTCCCTGCTGCCATGGCGGTCTTCGGCTTGTTCTGGCCAGATGTCCACAATCAGGGTGTCTTTTCCCGCTAGCAGCGCAATATCGCCGACCCTCCAAGCTGATTGGCTCTTTCTCGTGAAGGCCAGGACTTTCTCGGCGAACATACACCATGTTGAGTGTGATGAGCTTTCCCTTTCATTATGCAACCAGTGAACAGTCTACCTAGCGAGCTAGCACTGAACTGATCCCCTGAAAGTAAGTCTCCTATTAAAGTCTCCGCGAGCACAGAGGACGTCTTAAAAATGTTTGTCTGGAACTAAACTCGAGTGTTGTATTAAACATCCAGCAAAGCGTTGATAAAAAATAAGGGAACCTGTTGATGTGGCTGTGTTTCCTCTGGTTTTATATTAAGCTTATTTCATTTAACAGTCTATCAGGGGGTCTTGACCTGATGTGGTTATTTCTTTACAATGATGGTTAAAGCTTCATAGCTGGGTAAGTTATAGCATTCCTTAAGCCGTGTAGACATTCATGATGGATTGACGTTGGCACCTTCTTACACAAAGACGTCAGCTACTTATTTGTCAACCCGTTCCACCTTAAATAGTGCATCAGCGAGCATCTTGTGCGAATTTTCCCATTCCATCTTAAATGGTGCAAGAAGCTGGCGACTAGGAAGCCGATGAGGTTTTAACTGGCCTGGTCCGGACGGCTAATTAGCACGATCGGTTAATAAAGAAATAAAAGCTACCGAGCGCAGATCCGTGCAGCCTAGATTAAGGTGTGTCTGATGATTATAAATAAACAAATTTGGTGAAAATCGGTTTAGTAATAAGGAAATTGTGGCCGAATGAATCCTGAGACGCATCGTCTCTCAATACAAGTGAGTGGATCTTGACCTCCCCAACATGGCGGACGCACAGCCGTATCGCCTCAGGTAGAGAACAACAGACAACGTGGCATCTCGGTACGTTTATCTGCGTGTCTGTCGCTCGTCCAGTGCTCAAATCATTACTCGGCTTATTCCGACACTAACTGGACAAACAGACGTGAAGATGGACGGACAAAACAATATTTAAATGAAGGACCAGATGGACAAACAGTGTTGGCGTGTCGATAAACGAATGAGTGGGCCACAGGTCGCTACAGACAGGTGGTCTAGCTCGCTGGCTTTTGGTTCTGCTGAGTTACCTTTAGAGTCAGTTTCTCTGACTCTGAAACTGGAGCAAGAGCCTTGTGATTGGTCAGGGTAGTGCTTACGGCAGCGATACCCAAGAATAGGAAGGTCCAGAAGAGCTTGAAACTGGCCACAGGCCTGGACTCACCCTGCAGGCTCAAAGACTGATTATAAAACCCTGCCTCTTAAAAGATCCACTGTGCTGCAGCTCAACAACTGACGAAGTCTAGAAAATATCCGCATAATTACATAGTTAAGATGTAAACGAAGTCATTCGGAGTGATTTGGTGTGAAACGCTCCGTTCTCGAGGCAAAACCGTTCACAGTGGTGGTGATAGGAACCAGACGTCCACCTCCAAAAGCTCCCTCACAGAAAGTTACTACATGAAATGGTCTTGATGTCTGATTTACAAACGTTTTAAGAAGATTTGGCCTTAAAATCCTTGCATGGAGGGTGGGCACAAACAGGGCGTTATGAGGCGAAACAGACCTTTTTTTTAGATTCTCCACTGTTTAACCGTCATCTTCCTTCCATATATTCATTCACTAGTGGTTCTGGATAGTAAATCAAATGCCTATGTTTGTGCTGTAGACATGGTGACCCCTGGTTCCCATCACCACCACTGTAGAGTCTCTACAATCAGCCCCCTCACACCAAACCACTCCCAATGACTCTGTTCCCAGCTCAACCATTCAGATTCCCAGATATTCCTGAAATGGTAGAACTGCCCGGTGTTGACCCCTTTTCCTAAACCATTGGCTGAAACGAACAAACATTAGCAGAGGAGTCGGTAACAGCTCATTGAACAAAGAGTTAAAGAATTTTAAAAATCGGTGGAATTGCCCTTTAACAGAACGATAGAACGCCAAGCCGTCGAACGCTTTAAGCACGCGGAAATATATATAATATTTTTTTTCATATTTTTGATGATAATAATTTTGCCCAGTCATTGTGTAACTTGGAGTTAATAAATATTAAAAATAATAATAATAATAAAATAAAAAAAATAAAGTTCAGACCCGAGAAGCTGCGACGTCACGCTCTCGCCTCGAAACCTCGCGATAAGTGGCGAGAGCTGAGGCGGATGTTGATGTTGTTGTGGCTCGGCTCGTCAATAATAATCACGAAATCGGGAATAAAACGTCGATAATCGATAAACCGGCGCCGGTACCGGAGCCTGAGCGGGGTAGAGAGTCTCCTCCGGCTCTCCGGAGGCCGAGGCGGGTCATGATGGAGGACTTTGATGAGATCTACGAGGAGGAAGAGGAGGAGGACGAAGAGGAGGAGGACGAGCAGAGGGCCGCGGAGGAGCAGCTGCTCAGATACGCCCCGGAGCCGGTGCTGGTTCGGGGATCGGGCCGGGTCACAGTGTAAGACCACCTTTAACGCACTTACCAGCAGCCCACTGGACCATCTTAACGGCCAGCTTCTTGTTCGAGCTTTTCCGTTCCACCTTAAATGGTGCAGCAGTTACGTTCCGATAAGGATGATGATGAGGTGCCAGAATGGGACTGCTGCTCCATTTAAGGTGGAACGGAGAAAAGCGGGCGAATAAGAAGGTGACTTACCAGCCTTTACCAGACAGTCCACTCTCCATCTCACTGACGCCTGAGGAAGGGCAGGAGGCCAGACAGCAGAGAGGCTACTGAGACGATTTGGCTTATTTTTTATGTAATATTATTGATTTTAACGACGTTCTATTAGTTTGAAGCCTTGAGGGTCTACATCCAGTCCACCCAGCACCTTAGTGACCTGTTATGGATGGTAGGAGTCCCATAATGTTGGTGCTGAACCTGCAGGTTGGTGACTGGATGGGCTTAGTTTTGTCTAGTAAAACTGGTTTTAGTGCTAGTTTTAAGGCTTTTGGATCTTCATACAGTCCAAGTTTAAGGTCTATCTGTTAGTTTTAATCCTCTGGGGTCTTCATACAGTCCACTCACCACCTCAGTGACCTGTTAGGGATGGTAGGAGTCCCAAAAGGTTGATCTGAAGTAGACGACTGGGACGTGGGTAAAATGTCGAGCCTTTTGTTCTGTAACAGAATCGATTTTAAGGTTCTTCTGATAGTTTTTAGTGCTAGAATTGGTTTTGGATCTTCATACAGTCTACGTTTAAGGTCATTCTGTTAGTTTTAACCCTCTGAGATCTTCATACAGTCCACTCACCATCTCAGTGACCTGTTAGGGATGGTAGGAGTCTCATAGTGTTGCTGATGAAGCAGAAGACTGGTGAGTGGATGAACTGTTGAGCTTAGTGTTTCCTAGTGGAATTGATATTAAAGTTCTTCTGTTAGTTTTTTAGCTTTTTGGATCTTTGTGAAGTCCACTCACCACCTCACTCGCCCATTGGGCTCTCAGCCGCGGGGACGTTACGTGGACATGCGCTCTCAGCTGGGGTGGCGTTACGTGGACATTAAAAGTGTCTGTTGGTTCCTGGTGGTTTTCAGCAGTCGCTGATGGTTGATTTCCTGATGGGTTGATATCACAGTGTAAAGGACTCTGATCGTTTAGTCAGCCGTTTTTTTGGGACTGATGCCACATACGTTTGATCGTTTCCTAATGGCCTTTAGTGGCAACCATCAAGTCAATTCCTGTTAGGAAGCAAAACCATCAGGTTGCTGTGCAAACACAGCGTCCTGTTTCGGTGCCCGCAGCGCCGTCTGCTCGGTGCTCTCTACAATGTCACAGCGTTGAAATGGAATTCCTCAGAAAGTTACGACAGTTGTCTGACAACTTTCTAGGAGGCTGTGACGACGTTGAAGTAATCGGTACAATGTTGACTGTACATCGTCACAACCTCCTAGAATCCTTAATAAGTTCTATTTTAATCCATATTCAATTTTTTTGATAACTGGTTCTGATCATCTTCAGCATGGCTTGAGTTCCAGTAGCCTTTTGGGTTTTTTTCTGAGAATAAACCCGACATTCGTGTCTGATCGTCATGGCAGGTTTTGTTTGGAAAGTTTCCATATTTAACAGCCTTATTATCAGTATGGATACGTTAATATACATTTACATTTATGGCATTTGGCTGACGCTCTTATCCAGAGCGACTTACAGTTGGATCAGTTCACACAGGCAGGTGAAGGTGGTGTTAGGAGTCTTGCCCAAGGACCCTTATTGGTATAGTGTAGGGTGTTTACCCAGGTGGGGATTGAACCCCAGTCTACAGTGTAGAAAGGCAGAGGTGTTACCCACTACACTAACCAACCTCTGAATATACATTCAGTGTGACTCCTGTAGCCCAGCAGTTCGTTTTTTGCTCCCCCCCCCCATAAAACTGATCAACTGACCAGTCGTGGCAGAGCGGCACTGACATCATCGATAGGCTGGCGGTGCATGTCATGCTGTCAGACCCTTATCCACCCAGCACCTTAGTGACCTCTTAGGAATGGCAGTGGCTGCAGGCTGGTGACTGGATGGGCTTAGTTTTGCCTAGTAAAACTGGTTTTAAGGTTTTAGTGCTAGTTTTAAGGCCGTTGAGCTTACTGTAGTCTAGCAGAATTAACTGCAAGGTTCTTTTTATCAGGCTAAAAATGGTTTGGCCACCATACTGACCATCTAAGACCGGCAATGAAGGAAAGCATATCAGTCGCAATGTACTTACTATAGTGTGCTGGATCATTTAAGCCTGACTTACCAGCCTTTACTCTCCACTCTCCACCTCACTGACATGATCCTTTAAGCCCAAACTGAGGAATGCCTAGTAGGAACGCCCTCGGCGTCTTCTCTTATGGGACCGGGTTAAGCTTTGGCTTAAATTAGCGATTTAATGAAGACGATCCTGCTTTGACACCCACTTTGTGTAAAATCTTGATTTGGATAATGAGTTATTACCGATTCCTTGGTTAATGTTTATCAGTTTCAGCCAACGGTTTGAAAAAGGGGTCAACACTGGGGTCCGAAGGCAGTTCTACCCTTTCAGGAATATCTGCGTTATTGAATGATTGAGTGGTGGTGATGGGAACCAGGGGTCGCCATGTCTACAACATATATGGCCACTTTATTTACTAGCCAAACCCACCCGTGAACCTTCACGTGAGATTTTTTTCAGATGGAACGCTGACGATGGAAAAATAGTGGAAAACCTGAAATATGACGGTTTTCTCAAGGACCGTTTTGCCTCACAACACCTTGCGTGTGCCCCTCCACCACGAACAGATTAAAAGTAAATGGATCAACCGAATATTTAAGGCTCAAAACTCGTGTCTCAGACATCAGGCAGTGAATTCATACCCATTTCACGTAAATGCATTCTGTGAAGGAGCTTTTAGAGGTGGATGCCTGGTTCCTCTCAACAGCTCTGGCTCTAGAACGGAGCGTTTCACACCAAACCGCTCTGAATGACTTCGTTTACACCTTAATTATTTAATTATGCCAGCTGATGTCATCAGCTGTTGATCTGCAGATCTTTAATGAAGCAGGATTTTATAATTATGTTTTGAGCCAGTGGCCAGAGCCAGTTTCATGCTGTTCTGTGTTGGATTTTAAAGCTGTAAATGATGTTTCCTCCATTCAAATCACATCACTAGCTAAAGATCAAGTCGTTCTTGATCTAAAACACTTTTATTAGAGCAGCTTTTTGGAAGTCTTTCGGTTTTTGACGTGATCTTGAAATGCCTGTTCTCCTTTACATCGTGTGTGAATTTCATGATGAATGGACCAAAAGAAACGGCCCAAAACGGCTTGGAAAGACGTCTGGTTCCATTGACTTACAGTAAAAGTAAAGTAGGTTTTTTTCCTCCTCCTGTAAAGTTACCAGTTTGGGAGATACAAGGTTTTCTTCTGACAACAGTGATATGAAAGTGTGTGACGCAGGTGGTGAGGAAAAAAGCTGTAGCAGAGGTAGTGAGACCACAACACCGTGATAAAAGACTGATAAATGAGTGAGTGAGGCTGATAAAAAGGAGGTCAAGTGTTGACTGCGCTTTGTGTTTCATCAACCCCCAGGTTTGGACTCAGCAATAAATTTGAGTCGGAATTTCCCTCAGCACTTACGGGAAAGGTGAGTCCACCGCTTTACCGTTTTAGTCACGTTTCAAGGCAATATTGCAACATTAAATATAAAGCAATGTACATCGATCAGGCGTCACATCATGACCACCTCCTCGTTTCTACGCTCAGTTACAGACTGTAGTCCATCTGTTTCTCTGATACTTTCTCAGCCCCCTTTTACCCTGTTCTTCAGTGGTCAGGATCCCCATGGACCCTCACAGAGTAGGTACTACTTGGGTGGTGGATCATTCTCAGCACTGCAGTGACACTGACGTAGTGGTGGTGTGTTAGTGTGTGTTGTGCTGGCCTGAGTGGATCAGACACAGCAGTGCTGCTGGAGTTTTTAAACACCTCAGTGTCTCTGCTGGACTGAGAAAAGTCCACCAACCAAAAACATCCAGTCAACAGCGTCCTGTGACCACTGATGAAGGACTAGAGGATGACCAACACCAACTGTGCAGCAGCAGATGAGCTGTCGTCTCTGACTTTACATCTACAAGGTGGACTGACCAGGTAGGAGTGTCTAATAGAGTGGACACTCTGTGAGGGTCCATGGGTGTCCTGACCACTGAAGAACAGGGTAACAGAGTATCAGAGAAACAGATGGACTACAGTCTGTAACTGTAGAACTACAGAGTGCAGCTATACAGTAAGTGGAGCTGATAAACTGGACAGTGAGTGTAGAAACGAGGAGGAGGTCATGATGTTATGCCTGGTCGGTTTGTATGAGCTTAGCCTCTCAATTATGCAGACAGGTTGAAAAACCAGTGGATCAGAGTGTTGATTTTTTTCCTGGCCTGGTGATGCTGACTCAGAATCAGCCCCTCGTTCACGCCGGTTATTGAGCCGGACGATTAACGTGTGTGTGTGTCTGCTCTCCTGGTCAGGTAGCACCAGAGGAGTTTAAAGCCAGCATAAACCGAGTGAACGGCTGCCTGAGGAAGACTTTGCCTGTAAACGTGCGGTGGCTGCTGTGCGGCTGTCTGTGCTGCTGCTGCACGCTGGGGTTCAGCCTGTGGCCTGTAATCTGCCTCAGCAAACGGGTGAGTGACCCCGCTGACCGGCACAGTATTCACACAATCTCCATAGACGAACGCTGGCAGGCGAATGGGTCGTACTGAAGAGCCCAGTGATTTGATGCCACCTTTGCTGGTCAGTTTAGAATGGAAGTGACTAGGAGCAACAACAGCTCAGCCACCAAGTGGCAAACTGGCTCTGAATACAATATCAGCTAATATTCCATCTCTCCATAGGAGTCACTGGTGTTACCGCGAGTCATCGGTGTCACACATAATAAAACTAACACCAGAGACGTTTTAATGAAGAATGCATTTTACAGAATACCTGCTGCAGAGGCATCAGACCACATGTCAATCACGGAACATCCACTAAAATATGGAATTTAATCCGTTTGGATTCTGTTTTATCACAGTGACCTCAGAATAAAGTCGGTCACACCAGTGACGTCAGCTAAAAGCTTCATATGAGATCAGGAGCTGAATGAGAAAATCTGTGAGAGCTGAAAGACACACAGTGGACTCACCGTGAGCTTTTCTTCACAGATCCTCAGAAAACCGGGCAAAGGAAGCCGAGTGATGTCATCGGTGTGACTTTCATTTCAAAATAAGAGATTTCTTGTTACGCAGTGACACCAGTGACACGACTCCTGGGGAGCTTTCATTAAATATTTTTAAATATTTATTTGTTATTTAAACCATATATTCCATAGTCATGTATAGATTATTGCAGTTAAATTGACAGAAAGGTTAGGTTTTCACCTAACGTTAACATTTTTAATTGTTAAAATAAAATTTAGGTAAATTGTAACCGGAACATGTTTTTGAAGTGTAATATATCTGTAAACGCTCCACAAAAACAGACATTTCTGTAGGATGACCCAGTAGCTGGACACAAGCCTAAGACCACTATGTGCAATGCCAAGGGTCGGCTGGAGTGGTGGAAATCTCTCCCTACCCCTTGTTTTTGAGTGTCACCCTAACCCCTTGGAACGGCATCACTTCATTAACAGCTACCAGCACTGCTCTGTAGGCCACCCTGCCCGTCTGCAGGGACAGCAGAGGAGGGGAAAGTTCAGCTCCTCACTGCTGGGCTTTAGTTACATTTAGGGCATCACACACCTTCAAAGACGGGGGGCAGTTATTTATCATCACCCCCCCTAATTCTTCAGTGATGTGAAGCTGAAGTCAGATACTCACCAGATTCCCGTTTGAATTTTCCGGTTCCACCTTAAATGGTGCAGCAGTTACGGTCTAGTGCTTCAGGCTTCAGAATTGCTGGTGTATTTAAGGTGGAACGGGGAAGTTAGCAAGCTAGCTTCCGAAACATTAGCACGCTATTAGCGATTTTTTTTTTCATGCTTGCTGTGAAGAAAACGACCAAAATACATTAAAACAACATTAAATTCAAATAAAACAGGTTATCGTAATTTTTAAACAGAAAATTCTTATATTTGTGTGTTTCTTTGGTCTCTGGCCGGTTTTTCTTTTTTTCTCATAGCCCCAAAACTTCGTCCTACTCTATTTCAGCAACAATCAGGACACCCTACCCATAGACGCGAAGGCGCTGTGGTAGGGATGAGGGGAGAAATGGGACTGGGCCTTAGTTCTATCTCTATGTTTTAAGTAGCTTAAGTTTAAATGGTGTTCCTTGGAAGCGGGTACGTGCTGTACTGAAGGTCCTGATCCAGATATGATCATAATGTTATGCCTTATTGGTGTGTATATATATATATATTTATAAATACCTCATTACAAACTAACACAATGACCAGGCTCTCTTAGCGTCCACCACGTCCATCTCTGTAAGTTAAAGCTGTCCCCAGTAACACGATGCTTGGCCCTGCAAGACGACAGTCACCGCTGTGCTGAGAGTGATCCACCACCCGAATATCATCTGGACAGTGTTGGTCCCTTTCCAGTGATGAACGGGGTACAGGGTCTAATTGCACACCTATAGAGGTGTTTCTAATAAAGTGGCCAGCGAGTGTGGATGCCAGGTAGGGAGCATCTAATAACCTGGCAGTCCGGAGTCCGCATGTTCATTCCTCCCTCTTTGTCTCTCAGACGCGCAGATCCATAGAGAAGCTGCTGGAGTGGGAGAACAGTCGACTGTATCACAAGGTAAGCGTGGCTGCGTGATTTGCGTCCAGCGCCGAGTCATTTCTTTCTCACCCTGTCGTGTTCAGCCTCGCTGACCCGTCTCTGTTTTCAGCTGTGTTTGCATTGGAGGCTGAGCAAAAGGAAGTGTGAAACCAACAACATGATGGAATACGTAAGTACACACCCACTCTTCGCACTGGATTTATTTATTTATTTATTTATTTTAATCCATGAAATTACTGTGTAGTTCTTTTTTTTTTCTTTTTTTTTATCATTATTTTTTATTTATTTATTTATTTTGCATTTTTAGTTATTTTATTTTGTTTTGGTGAGCTAGTTTATTATGTTTTTAGTTTTAAGGTTTTTTTTGTTCTGTTTTTTTGACCTACTCATGCTATTTCTTTTAAATTTTATAACTAATAACAAAATAAATAGCATATATATTTATGTGCTATATTTTATATATATATATATATATATATATATATATATATATATATATATATATATATATATATATATATAGGTTTAAATTCTAACAAAACAAAAACGACAATGTAATAAAATGTAATAAAAATTATTAATTACATTTTTGCTTTTTGTTAGAATTTAAACCTATTTATTCACGTTTTATATCGTTTTTATGGAGTCATTTCGTTTTTCAGCCTACATTTTTTATATAGTATTGCTTTGGTTTTATGGTCTTTTTATCGATTAATTTTTTTCTAACTGATCTGTTCAGTATTTATTGTAGCTTAGTGTTTTTTGTCCGTCTGTTTGTTTATGATTTATTCAATTTTTTGGTCTTTTTTTAGTTTGCTAATATATTTCACTTTTTAGTTTTATAGCTTTTAGACCTATTTATTTATGATTCCTCTCATTTTATGGACATTATCCTTCAAAAGCTGAAGAATCAAATTAATTACCTACATTGCAATTAAGTGTCAGAACCTGGATACCACGAGGAAAGTGCTTCTGTGGTTCTCGGAGATCTTTGGATCGTAACCTCAGTATCTTGTTTTCACTGGTTCTCTCTTGTTTCTTATGTGTGCAGGTGATCTTAATAGAGTTTCTACCCAAAATCCCCATCTTCAGGCCAGACTAGCAGCTGCAGCGGCTCTTCTCTGCCTTATGGTGCCTTTCTCTGGTACTGTCACGGTCTCCATGTGCCCTCTTACCCCTCACCTGGACTACAGACTCTCCTCCTTATATATATTATATATGCTACTTATCACACGGTCAGTGCTCTGAACAAAGCTGGGCGTTGTTTACGACCTCCACGCACCCTCACGGACCACAGAACCAACGTTTATGTTTTTCAAATGCATTGAGAAACTGTAACTGTGGCTCACATGAAGCTCTGAGGAGCCCACACACATACATCTCAACACCCCCCAAAACTGGACCCCCCCCCCGACCTTCTGACCTGCACCTTCATTCACAACGGCACGATGACCACAAGCTGCATTTGGACACCAGTGGAGCAGCTAGCGAGGAGCCAACCAAGCGGAGTTATTCCACAGCACAAGGCTCGTCTGCTAGCCGCCTTTTTAAAGGAATAGTTTGGCAAACAATCAGATTTACCCCCCTTAGCACAAATGTAGTCTGAACACAGCTTCTTTACTTCAGCATCGGAGCTACGAGGCTTAGCATCTTAACCAAACCAGAGCCGGTTTATGAGGAGCCTGGCCACTTCCTATTTCTCCTGTTATATAAAAATCAGCAGAGGGCGCCCGGGAGCGAATGAATGGGAGTAAATGGCACTCAACGGCTATTTGGCAGCCAAATGCCATAAATGTAAATGTAAAAATTAAAAGCTAAAATAGTTTCTAATCACTCGCCTAGAACGTTTTTTAATTTTAGGCAGTCGAAGGATGTATTTCACTAAAAAAGCAAAGAAAACTCACTTACCTATTTCCTTTTATCTACAGTTTTGGGCAGCAGGAGGCGGGCTTTACTGCTAGAGAGTGATGATTGACTGGCGAGCGGAGCAGCTCATTGGCTGTTCACTCTCACAGATGCCATGAGACGTCCAGTTTAAAAGCTCTTAAAAATATAACAGCCGTGTTAAAATGTTTTATGATATTCAGTGTTCAGAAAATGGTTGCACTGTAAGGATTTTTAAACTATGGTTTTGCTCAGATGCTACATATCAACCCATTCATTTTGGACTCACTCTGGAGCGCCCTCTAGCGTTTAGAAAACCCAGAAGACATTGCAGAGTGGGAATTCTCCCCTCTGCAAGTTCTCTGACTAAACCAACACGTGTGGGGTTCATTAAATTCATGTAGACTTAATTAAGTGATTCTTGACACTGCATGACTCACTGTTACACAGACTACGAGTAAAAGGATTCCAGGTGGTTGTTAATGTTTTTAGCTATGCTAACATACATCAGTCCGTGTTTATAGAGAACAGCATGTCTTACAGTGTCAGAATCCACATAATCAAGTCTGTTAGAGATACTGAACATCTCCACACACTTTGAGGCCAGTAAAACCAATCTGTGCGGTTAGCGCCATGCTAAAAACAGTAGTAGCGGCAACTTGAATGTTGGTCCGTTTTCATAGATAAGGGTCCGAATCCTTATAAGCAAATGTTTTTTGGAATGAAATTGATCTGTGTGCAGTTTGCAGATTGCTAGTAGCTCACTGCCCGTAGCGTGTTTAGCTTCGTAGCAGTTTAATCCTGAAGTCTCCAGACATGTCCAGGCATGACCAGGTATGTCCAGGCATGACCAGACATGTCCAGGCATGACCAGACATTTCTTGGCTGATTGACTACATTTGGGCTAAGAGGGGAAAATAGGTCAAATTAATTTCATGCCTTTTTCTTTATGTTGGACCTTAAAACCACCGATTTTTCAAATATTCTACATAATTAATTCATTAAAAGAAGTAAACAGAGTCATTCAGAGCAGTTTGGTGTGAAATGGTTCAGATGTCTTTACACTGGTGGTGATGGGACCCGGGGGGTCACCATGACTACGACACAGATATAGATATTTACTGTCCAGAACCACCAGAGAACCCACACAAGTCTTCTGAGTTTTTAAATTGAGTGATTAAATTGAATGATGCTAAAATGTGAAATAGTCCCCAAAGAAAACCTATTTGGCCTCACAACGCAGTGCATGTCCCTCCACCAGGAATATATTTTAAGCCACAATCTTCTTGAAACTTTTGTGAAACAGTGTCTCCGTCATCAGGCTGTGCTTTCATAACTAATCAAAACCATTTCATGTGGTAGCTTTCTGTTAGGCAGCTTTTAGAGGCGGACGTCTGGTTCCCATCACCACCACTGTGATCGATTCTGACTCGGAAAAGTTTCTCTAAAACGGAGCATTTGACACCAAACCGCTCTGGATGACTCTTTTTACGTCTTCACTAATGGGTTATGCAGAAAGTTGTGAAAAAATTGGTGGAATTCCTTTTATGAGCGGAAGAACGAAGGATTGCAGCATCATCCCATGATAAACCTGCCCACAGAGCAAACCCTGAGAGAGACAATCACACTGGCTGCACCGGCCCGAAGAGCTGAAATCTCATCCAAGTCTGATTTAAACGAACACGTTTCAGACTCGAAAGACTTTCCTGGGAGTCGCGGCTGGGTTTCAGCAATGCAGCGCAAGAATGATTTTGTGTTTTTGTTTTTTTGTTTTTTCGTCCTTTTTTATGGTAATTTTTTAGCCTCGTTTAGCTGCTTGGTGGTAAATAACGAGCAGGTGATGTTTTCTGACTTGATTTCGTGTGCGAGTGGTTGTATTTGTCCGTCCTTGAATGGAGAGAAAAAACCCGTCATTTTGGTTTGCGAGCCGAGCGGATCGGTCACTTTTCAAAGATGACTTCATTTTTTTCCCAACGGATACACCAGTTTTCCTTCCTGCCTCCGACTGTGTCTGTGGGTCTAGTGTTAGTGTGAGGAGACAGAATGAGATGAAATGCGAAGATGTGGTTTATTTCTACACTTTGTTTTATATATTTTAAGATTTTTGTTGATGTTCTTGTTCACCCTGGTCTCTTTCTTTTGGCTAAGTGTGACCGCGTTTATTCATTCGGTCCTCCTTAAAATTATAACTTGGCAAAAAGTCTTAATGTCCTCATCTATGTCAAACGTAGCCGATCATCTGAGCCACGTTCAGGTGTCTGAAGTTTCCGTCTTTCGTTTTAGCGCTGGCGCTACAAGGCTAATGTAGCTATTCAGTACTGGAAGCGCACCAGTTAGCCAGATGATTAAATCAGACGTTCACCTTAAACTGTGCTGTTCAACAATACAGCAGTAACGCCGTTTGGTGTAGAAGTGCTCCAGCTGTGTTTTTCCCATAACTACTGTATCCCTCACCTGAGCACGGGTTGCTAAGAAATGCTTTACAGCTTATTGTTAGTGTGTCTCTACTTTCATCGCATAGAAAGGATTTAATAATAAAAGAATTACTTCTATACGATGATATCTGACCTGCGGCCTGTTTGGTACAGTACAGGCTGAACGATATGTGATCGTTCTGATCGATATTGCCACCGTGACGTAAGTTGGGGTTGTTTTCTCTAAATTGAAGTCCAGGCTTGTTGTTTTGAAGCCTGAACACACCAGACCAGTTAGTCGTGGTTGTGATGTTTGGTTGCTTCTGATTGGCCTAATTAACGTTCAGGCAGTTCACAAGCTCTGATATTAGGGTAAATGTATCTTCAGTCATTACAGGTTTACCTAATAATTAAAAATCTGTATTTTTTTTCGTGGCTGGAGGGAACGCTTGGACGTAGTTTCCGTCACTCAAGAGGGAACCAAATTTTAAATCGTCCAGAGCTCGTAGGCCACTTGCGAAAGTAGCTAGCTTACTATCTTTTGGACGGATTCATTCTGAAAATTATGAAGCGTGAGTTCGTATTTGAGTCTCATTTTAAGGTTCTGTGTAACGTTATAACGAAACAGGCAGCGGGCCTCACTAACCAGTGTCTTAAATTTGTTATTTGTTCTTGAGGAAGGTCCTAAGAAAAAGTCCGTCTGCTTGCCTGAAAAGTCTACGAAGTCTGTTTAGCAGCTTAAGAACAAATGCCAAATGAGAAAAGACCGACAAAAGACCGGCGAATGACAGAATGTTCCTGAAAGCTGCCTGAGTGGGGTTAAGAAGAAATTTCTTCTTAAGAACGGTTGGCGGAAGAAGCCCAGTGTTATCAGATCGATTCATACTTCAGAAACATTCCTTCATCTCCAGAACAGAAATGGGTTTTTATCACTGGAGATACGAGGCTGGTGTAGCTAACAAGTACTAGAAGTTGACCAGTTAGCCTGGTGCTAACTGCACCTGTTGGCCTGGGACCGTGTCAGATTATGAAGTAACGTCTTCTAGGATTGATCGTGTGGTTTCCGACACGGTGTAATACTACGGCGGTGGTTTAGGGCCACTGTTAATAAAAATAAAAACAATAGACTTTGAGAAAAAGGTCGTAATGTTAGGAGGATAAAGGGGGCTATCTGTAGGGGGGCTATCTGTAGGGGGCTGCTATAACACGTTGGGGTCTCGGTTGCTGTCCTGGCGCCGGTGAGTTCCACTCACTCCCGTCTCTCTCTGTCTCATTTTGATCTTCATCCTCACTGTCTGTGAAACTTCATCCCCTCTTTGAAAGGGGGGAGATGAAGCCCCCGACAGCCGTGTAGACCACCCTGCCTGAGATTATCCTTCAGCACAGACAGCCAGTCAGGTTCCTCCGAGTCCGTCTGGCTCTTTATTCTAGATAAACAGTTTCCTGCTCAGCCGTTTCAGCCGGTTCTCACACTAATACCAGGCTGGTGCTGATGAGCAGGAGAGACGGGGAGGCTGAGTGTTTCTTTATGGAGGAGTCGATATGAAAGTGCAGCTCCATCAACTCACCGCCCCTCATTTAACACCAGGCGGCGCTGCTTCCCTTCGCCAAGCCTTTGGCCATAATATTGAGACCTTTCCAGGCATTAACGCCACTTTAATGTCGGAATTCTACGACTTTATTTCTCTAAATATTACGACTTTATTCTTGAAATATTACAACTTTTATTCGCAAAGACTATTTTTATTAACAGTGACCCTAAAATGCAATAATACACTGTCTGTCTGTCTTTCTGTCTGTCTGTCTGTCTTTCTTTATAGATAACAGACAGACAGACAGACTGTACTGATCCCAAAGGGGAACTGCAGTGTTTCAGTAGCAAGAAATATGGACAAAATTCAATACTAGCTTTACTCGATAGGGTTTTTAACCATGCTAGTATACGTTTGTCTGTGTTTATAGCTAAAAGTATGTCGTATGGTGTCAGAGACCACGTCAGTCTAATAGAGATACTGAACATGGTTTAAAACCAGAGTGTGGCGATTCAGTCGTGCGGTTAGCGCCAAGCTAATCGCCTGACCGCTTCCACTACTTGTTAGCTCCGCTGGCCTCATAGCTCCAGTGCTAAAACCGGAGAAGCAAACTTCAGACAACTAAACATGTCCTGGCTGATGACCACCTCTGGCCTGAAGGCACAATCTAAGCAAACTGCTCTGTTATCCTTTTAAAAGAACACATCGCTCTGAGTTAATGAGTCCAGCACATGTGTTGGGTGAATTAGCATGTGAGCTAACTGGTTGAGGTAAAACTACTGACGCCACCTCAGCTACACGCCTAAATTAGCGGTGGTTCTTCAAGGGTTTTTTTAGTAAAGGGGATGGTAGAACCATGAGTTTTATTTAGAAGCATATCTTGCTTGAACGGTTCTTTGCAGAAACCATTCCCTTTTGCTAAAGAACCCTTGGAGAAAGATGGCTTTTAAGTGTTTACCTCACGCTGAGCACATTTGTTCCGCTAAGTCAGGGTTCTGGTTTAAAAGTGTACCACGTGGCGCTAAAACACCGGATCAAGACCGTACATGTTGGCGTGTGTGTGAGAAATATTCCTTATGTTGTAAAGTCTCAAATGCTGAACCCACCTTTCTTTGCGTCCGTCTGTACCCAGGACCTGGCCATCCTTCTTTTTTAATTTTATTTCCTTAAAGAGTATTTAAGTACTGTGTATGTACAGTAATAAAATACCCATAAACCTGCCTACGTGTGAAGCTGATCATGAAATGAGGCAAGTACTTTCACCTTGTTCATTATATTAAACACCCATCAGGCATAGCATTGATATTTTATCAGCTCCACTTACTGTATAGCTGCACTCTGTAGTTCTACAGTTACAGACTGTAGTCCATCTGTTTCTCTGATACTCTGTTACCCTGTTCTTCAGTGGGCAGGACCCCCCCATGGGCCCTCACAGAGCAGGTACTGTTTGGGTGGTGGATCATTCTTAGCACTGCAGTGTGTTGTGCTGGTACGAGTGGATCAGACACGGCAGTGCTGCTGGAGTTTTTAAACACCTCAGTGTCGCTGCTGAAGTGAAGTGATACTTTTTCAATCCCAATTTAACCCGTCCGTGAAGTGAAACACACTTCACACACTTCCACATACACACTAGGGGGCGGTGAGCACACTTGCCCGGAGCGGTGGGCAGCCCTATCCACGGCGCCCGGGGAGCAGTTGGGGGTTAGGTGTCTTGCTCAAGGACACCTCAGTCATGGACTGTCGGGATCGAACCGGCAACCTTCTGGTCACAGGCCCAGCTCCCCAACCTCCAGCTCACGACTGTCCCCCTCTGAGAATAGTCCACCAACCAAAAATATCCAGCTGGGCAGCATCCTGTGACCACTGATGAAGGACTAGAGGATGACCAGCACAAACTGTGCAGCAGATAGTAAGCGTAGTGTAGGTTCACTGCTGGTTTTGGATAGTAAGTAAATTGCCAATATCTGTGTTGTAGCCATGGTGATCCCTGGTTCCCATCACCACCACTGTAAAGGGTCAACCATTTCACACCAAACCCCTCTGAATGACTGTTTCTCACAGAATTAATAATCCCCTTAAAATTCATTTTAACCCATTAATTTCCATGTGAAAGAAGAAATGCCTATTCATAATGTCCTGAGCACGACCAGCAGATGCGTCTCTTTCCCCGAATGTACAGCAGTTCTTGGAGCTCTGTTACGGTTTTAACAGTAAAATCAGGGTTTGAGTTAAACATCCAGTGTAGAAACCCATGAATGCGCTTCAGCCTCGGACCCTGAACGGTCGGACTAACTGGGCTAATGGAGGTAACTGGTAATGGAAGCTTACCAGTTAGCAAATTAGCATGGTGCTAACTGCGTACATAAACCATCACACACTCTCCTCAAACTGCCTGTTGCTCATTAACCTCGAACGGACTTGATTAGATGGCTTAAAATATATTCCTGGTGGAGGGACATGCACTGCGTTGTGAGGCCAAATAGGTTTTCTTTGGGGACTATTTCAGATTTTAGCATCATCAACACTCAATTTAAAAACTCAGAAGACTTGTGTGGGTTCTCTGGTGGTTCTGGATAGTAAATAAAAAGTTAAGATCCCCCGAATAGACTAAAAGCAGAAAAACAGTCACATCAACAGGTTCTCTGGGCCTCATTGACCACACGGCCATATCTGCACATAAACATCACACGTTACAGAGCGGCCGTTTAAGAAAAATACTTCCCAAAGTTACACAGTTTCAAGAATATTACTCTCAGAAAGCAGAATAGGATTATATAACGGAGGGAACGCAGCGATCCACACTCATGTTTGTGTGATGTTTACGTGCAGATACGGCCATGTGGTCAATGAGGCCCGGAGAACCTGTTGATGTGACTGTTTTTCCTCTGGTTTTATATTAAGCTTATTTCATTTGATGGTCTATTCAGGGGATCTTAACTTCGTACTTATTTATTACAATGACAGTTTGCGGAGGCAAGTTATATCATTCCTTAATCCGTGTAGATATTCATCATAAACGTTAGCACCTTCTTGCATGAACCTGAGGTCAGCTTTGCCAGCTTCTCGTTCGCATTCTCCCGTTCCACCTTAAACGGCCCCAGAAAGCGACCGCTGCACCATTTAAGGTGGAACGGCGGGGAAAACTGGAACAAGATTTAAAGTGGAATGGGAAAATTCAAATAAGATGCTGGTGAACACTGCCCTGCGATGGACTGGCAACCTGTCCAGAGTGTGTCCTGCCTTCCACCCGATGACCGCTGGGATAGACTCCAGCACCCACCCGTGACCCTGAGGGATAAGCGGCTTAGGAGATGGATGGATGGATGGATGGATGGATGGATGGATGGTGAACAGGAAGCCAACGTTATCTTCTAATATTTCTGCGTGTGAAGATGAGAAGTGATTCACACGTTGATGGATTTGCTGAGGTGTGTGAGATTGTGTTTCTGCTGGCACTAAACTCGGATTTTAACGTCAGGTGCAGACCGAATACCGTCCTGCTGGTCCGGACGGCTAATTAGCACAACCGGTTATTAAAGAAATCTACCGAGAGCCATCTGTGAAGACTAGATTAATCCATGCCTGAGGATGAGTAAGGAAACAGTGGCCGATTTAATCCTGAGACTCTTCGCCTCTCAATACAAGTAAATTCGTTCACAAGCAGATCTTGACCTCTGCAATATGGCGGACGTACAGACGCATCACCACAGCAGGCAACGTGGCATCTCGGGGTGTTTATCTGGGGTCTGTACTCGCTGCTCCAGCCCACAAGGTTTCTCCTATCGTTTGCTGCGTTTGCACTGTAGCAGTTCAGTACTAATGAAGCCAACTTCAGACCCCAAACATGTCTTGTTGCTGAATTTGGCTTAAAACCTATTAAGATTACCTGAGTGTGGACACACAGGCTTCACGACGGCTTGTTAGCGTCTGAGTTTAGATACGCATATTTGTTTCATGTTTATAGAGAAGTGAGCCTTAGTCAGAAACCACAATCAAGTTCATTAGATCTATTAGAGATCAATGAACTCCACACGGTTTGAGGCAAGTGTGTGATGACTTAGGCCTGCACTTAGCACCATGCTAACTGATCGGCTTACACTACTTACTAGCTACATTAGCCTTGTGGGTCCAGTGTCTTGACTGACGACCACATTGGGGCTATATATTTTTGTACCTTTATATCATGACCTTGTCTGAAAAAGCAAGGCTAACCAGGTCCAAATATGCTTTGGAATTTGTTCTGATCCGAATGTTGCTGGATAAAAACCACACAATAGCCGTTACCGAAATTACCAAATGCCTTTTTTTTTTTAATCCAACAAGTCAACATCTACATGGTACTTAGAAAAACAAAAAAGGACAAAACTAAAACAAAAAAGATGACAAAACTGCTGCGATTCAGAGACACTACAGATGATCTGGTTAGGTTACTGCGAGCATGATCCTGCTGACCCCCAGCGCTTGGAGGACAGCATTTACACCATGGTTCTCCACTCCTGCTTCTCCTGGGATATTTCACAAAGCTGGAATCGAAAATTAGCCAGAAAACTCGGAGGCCTCCGGTATTTTTTTGCCCTAATCTCCATCTGCTGCATCTGTAGCTTGTGATTAATTACGACATTTAACAGTAAAAGAACTAAACACCTTGATTTGAAACGCTCTTCTAATGGAAATCAATGGGCAGTCAATGAAGCAACTGTCTTTTCTGTCTGGCTGTTCTTTTTTAATTACAACGAAAGGCCTAAAAAACGGCCGCTAATGGAACTAACCAGCTTCAGCAGATGGTGATTAGGTTGGAGAGTCCTGGAACATCCCTTTAAACCAGAACTCAAGCCTATCCAACGGGAGTAAAGGGACGTTCCTTTTGGACAGTCCTCACTTTCGGCTAAAGATATCCAGCTATTCCAGTAAACCCGGTAAATCCTGCTTTGTGAAATAACCTCTCGGTCAGGGCAGTTACTCCATGGCCTCTTGGTTCTCCTGGTCAGCTGCTCGCTCCTCGCTTGGCTCCTTGCCTTCTTTGCTCCTCTTGGACTTCTTGTGTTTGTGTCTGCGATGGCCGTCACCTTCTTCGCTGTCGTGCCTCCTTCTGCTACTGCTGAGAGAGGGAGGGAGAGAGAAGGGATGATTGAGATGGTGTGAGAAGACAAAAGCACAAAGATCTTCGTCCCACTCTTAGATTCACTCTTGGACATTTACTTTCTGTTTCATTTTTATTTCCAACTTTAAGGTCCAGTCTTAACATTTAAGTGGCTTCTTGTCCCAAAACCAGTTCATTTCTACACGTAGACAGGCTGTTTCTGCTACTGTGCTTTTGAAACTGACATATGCAAATGAGCTCTGCTCTGAAGTCAGTGGGGGCAAAACTGCTGAAATAACAAGGCGAGGAAAATGTAGTTTTCCATTATAAAGAGATACAATCTCTGAATCGCTTCTCTAGATAGCCTGTAAGTTACCTGCGCGACGACTTGTGCCGGCCCTCCTCCTTCTCTCGGTGTCTTCTCTCTCGGTGTCTCTCCTCCTTCTCTCGGCTCGAGCGCTCACGGTGCCTGTCGTACCCTCGGTCGCCGTAGTCACGGTAACGGTAGCGCTCTTCATCACTGGAGGGGTGGACAAAATGTTTATCTGGTGAGATGTTTAAATATCAAATCTAAAGCTACGTTCACGCTACCGACCTCGCCGCTCAAATTTTTTGCCCAAATCCGATCTCTCTGACTCGATGGTTCACGCTCCTTTAGGGAAGCTACTCAAATCGGTTATTAATGTGACGAACCGGCTCCTGAAATGACCCTCATGAGCTCCTCCTACTCAGTAACGTCACGTGACTGAATCACTGCATCATCAGCACAAAGTAACAAGCAGAACGAGCTTCGCTGAGAAGATCATTAACTCTGATCAGCTCTCAGCTTCATTATTAGAGAGAGAGACGAAGGAGGAAAAGGTGAGATGAGCTGCTTTTCCACCGTTTACAGGCTTTAACTTCTGTCCGGCGCTGTTGCCATGGTAACGCTGAGTGATGGTCACGCGCAGTGGAATAAAAGCACACGAATTCAGGTCTCATGGCCACGAATCGGCTATGTACCCGATCTAGGACCACATATGAAAGTGGCTCAGGTCGGATTTGAAAAGATCAGATTTGCGTTCACACAGCCCTGAAAACACCAGATCTGATTCACATTAGAGCAAAAAAATCGGATTTGAGCCACTTCAGCCTGGTAATGTGAACGTAGCCTTAGTTTTGAGGACACTGCGCGGCCTGAACAGTGAAAAAAGTTCAGAAGCCTCTTTGTTGTTCTTATTGAGACGTTTTCTTTAAGCTCAAAACAGCTACAGCTACACACACACACACACACACAGATAACTTCACAGGAGAAGTAAAAAAAAAAAACCTACTTTACTTTTAATGCAAGTCAATGGAATCAGAATTTTTGCCAAATCATTTTGATCAATTTCTTTTGGTTTGTTATTCATGAAATTCACACACAATGTAAAAGACAACATGCATTTTCAAATTATGTCAAAAACTGAAAAGTAGAAATAGTGAAAAAGTTTCTGAAATGTCGTTGCGGTTTTTAGAGCTCAGAGCTGACCTGTTGTATGCCATGGAACTGGGGGTGTGCTCTCGCTCTCTCTCTCTCTCCCTCTCTCTGTCGTGGGCTCGCTCTCTCGGCCTCTCTCTCTCCCTCTCCTTGTCTCTCTCCTTCTCTCGGCGGGGGTAATAATCCCACTGCTTAGAGTTATCCATCATCCCGGACCAGCTGTTCACAGGACCCTGCAGGGGTGGGGGGTAACCACCTGAAAACAAAATAAATATATAAACAGATACATAAATAAAAACATAATGAAACCACACTAAATAAAACATAGTAACACACAGGCACTCTTCAGCTGAGTATGACACTAAATGTACCACAGGCTTCTTACATTCTGTGGTGTCCAGAGGTGTGTGTGTGTGTGTGTGTGTGTGTGTGTGTGTGTGTGTGTGTGTGTGTGTGTGTTACCACTGTTATCTGAAAAAGCTACCAGGACTGTTTTCATAGCTCACAGTACGTCATACTGTCTCCTAAATCAGACCGTTCCACTTTAATGAAAAGTTTGGGTGACTATTGACTTCGTGTTTATTAGAGATGTTCGCCTCGTAACTGCAGATGCAGAACCTGGACGCACAACGTCTCGGCAGAACTATTCCAAACCCATAAATACCCCAAGGCACCATCTGCTGGACAAAACCCAGCTGAGCTGTTCAAAGGCCCAATCCCATCTCACCCCCTTGCCCCTACCACTTAGCATTCACGTCTAGGGGTAGGATGTCCCAGTTGTTGTTGAGACAGAGGGGTAGGGCGAAGTGTTACGGCTACATGGCCCTTCAAATGGAGGTTTTTGAGGAGAGTTATGAGGGGAAAAAAAGAAAAGTTGGCAAGATGGATGAAGAGACCAAAGAAACCCATAACTATGAGAATTTTCTCAGTTAAGAAGTCACAATAACCGCTGTTTTCTCTTAGTTTAATGCTGGTTCAGTGTATTTTGGTCGTTTTGTTCATAACAAGCATAAAAAAACACTAATATCATGCTAATGTCTTGGTAGCTAGCTAGCAAACTTTCCAGTTCCACCTTAAATAGTCCAGCAGTTCTGATGCCTGAAGCGCCAGAATGCCGCTGCTGCTTCATTTAAGGTGGAACGGGAAAATTCGAACAAGAATCTGGTGAATATCTGACTTCAGCTTCATATCACTGAAGAATTAGGGGGGTGATAAAAAAATAATTGCCCCTCTTTGAAGGCTTATGATCCCTAAAAGTACCTAAAGCCCAGCAGTGAGGAGCTGAACTTTACCCTCCTCTGCTGTCACTGAAGACGGGCCGGGTCGCCTACAGAGCAGCGCTGGTAGCCGTTAATGAAGCGTTTGTTTGTTTTTTTTGTTTGTCCCATCTCGTAGGGCAAGATTTCAACCACTATTTTTTCTTTTTACCCTTTTTCATGTGTCACTGAGTTACAAGGGGTTAGGGTGACACTCAAAAACAAGGGGTAGGGGTAAATGGGATTGGACCTGACTGTAGGAGTACTGAATCAAGTCTCGCACTGACCTGGTGGGAAAGGGTACGGGGCGACCGGACGGCAGTCATATCCTCCAGGGTGCCCACTGCTGCAGAACGAAACAGTGAAGTCAAATCAAAATCACAGAAACCTGCTGTAACAGCCGCCCAAGAGAGCACTACGTTATTCTGGAGCTCAAACAAAGCCCCTCTAAAGAGCCCATATGCTACATTTTCCCCGTATTTTATTTTTCAGTTTTATGTACCATAAATGGTGATTATGACCATTTTCAAACCCTAAGAATTAAACAGGCTGTTAAGTTCGATGTAAACACTGCAAAGGTTTTAAAAATGTACCGTCTATAAACCTAAACCAATCTGTCTATCCAGCCTATAGCACTATAGGCCCCCCACACTCACACTTAAGTTATAAAGGAGTGTTTCAGGTCAGACAGGCACAGCCAATCAAAACAGAGCTCATTTACATACATCAGTCTTAAAGACACAGAAACAAAAACAACCTGTTTAATTCCAAGGCTTGAAGGATGGTCATGAAAAATTAACCATGGCTACGTTCACATTACCAGGCTCAAATCCGATTTTTCAAATCTGATCTTTTCAAATCCGACCTGAGCCACTTTCATATGTGGTCCTAGATCGGATACATAGCCGATTCGTGGCCATGAGACCTGAATTGCTTTTGTGCTTTTTTTCCACTGCGCGTGACCATCACTCAGCGTTACCATGGCAACAGCGCTGAACAGACGTTAAAGCCTGTAAACGGTGGAAAAGCAGCTCATCTCACCTTTTTCTCCTCCGTCTGGCTCTAATAACGAAGCTGAGGGCTGATCAGAGTTAATGATCTTCTCAGCGAAGCTCGTTCTGCTCGTTAGTTTGTGCTGATGATGCAGTGATTCAGTCACGTGACGTCACTGAGCAGGAGGAGCTCATGAGGGTCAGTTCAGGCCGGATCACATTAATAACCGATTTGAGTCACTGACCTAAACGAGTCTGAACCATCGAGTCAGAGAGATCGGATTTGAGCAACGAGGCCTGTAATGTGAACGTAGCTTACGTCTGTTTTTGGTACACAGGCCTTTACATCATAAGTGGCCCAAAAGGAAAACAATGACATACAACAATGTAGCACATTAACCCTAAACTTAACTTCTGCACAGGCCAGTTTATGGTTTGTTATTGTCTTTGTGATGTTTGTAGAAATTAACAGTGATTGGGTACTAACGTGCGTGAGCGTGCTCTCCGTGGAGGGTGTAGTGACGCGTTTACACTTACAAACGTGAAAATGATTTCACCAGGGGTGCACAAACTTTTGCCCAGCACTGTGTAAACAGTACAGGAGTTTCACTCCGACTAACTGCTCAGATTATAGCAGGTTTTAATGTTCAGTTATCAGTAAAACAGTAACTGTTGAGCTCCTTTAGCCCTTTCATCTCCCCAACGCATCCCACTGAAACAGTCAAACTGACTTCAATAAGGTGGCCCCTCCCACACAGTGAGAACCTGAAAGCTGATTGGCTGTGATCTTACTTGTCTGTGGTTGGGATGAGGGAAGGGGGCGGAGCGCCAGGAGGTGGAGGGAAACCTGCAACACAAAACATTTAAAAAAGCTTTTATATCTTTGATCATTTTTACACAGAGTATAGAGTTTCTATAAAGAGTTTATCTGACGACAGAACGTACCAGGAGGAGGAACAGTGATGGGCAGCCCTGTGAACAACATCAGACACAGAGAAACACAATCAGCTCAGTCATAAACAAAAGATATCCATCAGCACAGAAACAGATGTATGTAAGATGTGAGAGAGACAGATATAGAGAAAAGGGGGGGGAGAGAGAGAGAGAGAGAGAGAGAGAGAGAGAGAGAGAGAGAGAGAGAGAGAGAGAGAGAGAGAGAGAGAGAGGGGGAGAGGGAGAGGGAGAGGGAGAGAAAAGGAGGGGAAAAAAATGGAAGAAAAAATGAGGGCAAGAGAGAAAAGCGGGAAACGAACAGAAAGAAAAAAAAGAAAAAAGGTAGATAGAGAGAGAGAGAGAGAGAGAGAGAGAGAGAGAGAGAGAGAGAGAGAGAGAGAGAGAGAGAGAGAGAGAGAGAGAGAGACACACTGACTTGGCGGAGGGATGAGCGGCGGAGCCTGGCTGACCGGCGGCGGGGGCAGGAAGGGTGGGGGAGGCATGTTTGGAGGCAGGGGTCCCGGGGGGAAGAAGGCGGGCATTTTGGCGGGCATGGGTTCAGCCTCTGTAGACGAGTGTTCTGAGATCACCTGGACGACAGAGAGAGAGAGAGAGAGAGAAGTCGATCATCGTCATAGCAACAGTGTAACGATCAGCACAGCATCAATCAGAATCATTAACGACTGTAAACAGAGGCTGCAGAGCTGCACGGAGTGTCCACTCAACTACACCAGCCAGGGACTGAACGACGCACCTGAGAGCAGCCTATCAGAGCGAGGGGGCGGGGCTTACACTACTGACACGCCCACTCAAACGACTGTGAGGATGACCAACACAAACTGTGCAGCAGCAGATGAGCTGTCGTCTCTGACTTCACATCTACAAGGACTGACGAGGTAGGAGTGTCTAATAGAATGGACACTGAGTGGACACAGTGTTTAAACACTCCAGTGCTGAGAATGACCCACCACCCAAATAGTACCTGCTCTGTGAGGGTCCATGGGGGTCCTGACCACCAAAGAACAGGGCAAAAGGGGGTAACAGAGTATCAGAGAAACAGATGGGTCTGACCATCTCTTGACCGGGGCGCTCAAACTTTTGCACAAACACTGCAAAACCCCAGATACAGCTCTTTAGTGGTCTGATGACCGGCAGGGGCCAGTTTGGATAGTTTAGATGCTAAACCGAGCTTTGTGTTCGTTTTACCTGGATGTTGTTTCCCTCCAGGTTGTGTCGGCGTCGCCCTTCCACTCGGCTGATGGTGGCCGTTTGTCCACCGATCACGTCGATGGTCCCACTGGACTTCCTGCAAAACACAAAACGCGCAGAATCACTTGTTTACTTGTCGAGTAGAAAGCGAAACACATCCACACACAAACGTACAGAAATCAAAATGAACCCAAAAAGGTGTTATAGAAATTATGAATAAATAAAAACAATAAATAAATAAAACATTTTGTAGAAAAAACATCAGATTTATGCACCAAAACAAAATAAAAAGCTTTAGATCAAAATATAAATAATAAAATATAATAAAAATCGCCATCTGTGATTTTAGACGAATAGTCATGAACAAACAAAAAGCATTAAAGGGCCCATATCCTGCTGTTTTTCTCATTTTTTTGGTCCCTCAGGTCCAACTAGGATGCGAGGTTATGCACCTAAATAAATAAATAAATAAATAAATAAATAAATAAATAGGGCTTTTTTTGTCACCGTTTCTTTAACCCTCTATTGCACGATGTTGCCTCAGGGCAACAAGCTCACTTTACTCACTTTACAATAACATTAAT
Source organism: Pygocentrus nattereri (assembly GCF_015220715.1). Lineage (NCBI taxonomy): Eukaryota > Metazoa > Chordata > Actinopteri > Characiformes > Serrasalmidae > Pygocentrus > Pygocentrus nattereri. Next base: position 4,944,409 of record NC_051232.1, on the reverse strand, counting down.
CACATTTATAGGCAATATTAGGGTAAACAATAAAGGGAAGAGTTTGAGAGAGTCAATAAAAAGCAGGTATGCGGTCAAACTCTCTCTTACTTGGCACTTTTAAACCTCTTTTTAAACACTGAGGATCCATTTTTTTTGTTATGAGAATTTGCTGAAATATGTTTGTTGCCTAGAAGCAACACAGAGCGCCAGTAGAACGGATTCAGCCAGCCAGGCCAGGCCTGACCACTTCAGGGGCCACGGCTCTGTCGTTTCTTCCCAATGTCACACAGTGTTGCCTCAAGGCAACATACTCCAAAAGGATCCCTGCATACACTATTATTATTATTATTTTTAATGTTCTTGAATTTAATCCAAAAAAATTAACCAAGGACCATTTGATGGACGTTTTTTTAATTGCTCTCATAATATGTGCAGTAGAGGGTCAAGAAGGTCACAGGTTCATGTTTTTATGCTGATCCGTCACACTTCAGTGCACAATTACTGTTTATTTACGCCGAGTTTAACACACAGACGTTTTCTTGTTTTCTTTATTTGTTAAACTGACCAAATAAACAGAAATCGTGCATTAAAATGAGCGTTTATGTGCAGAGGATGTGTTCGCGAGGCGCCCAAACCTTCGCTTACGGCTATATGTAAACAAGCTCTGTTCTGATTGGCTGTACTGTACTGCGCCTCATTCTCAAAGCAGAGGTGAATGTGGTTGAACTGCTATGGACTGAATAGGTGGATACACACCGATCAGTCATAACATCATGACCACCTCATTGTTTCTGCGCTCACTGTCCACTTTATCAACTCCACTTACTGTATAGCTGGTCTTTGTAGTTCTACAGTTTCAGACTGTAGTCCATCTGTTTCTCTGATACTCTGTTACCCTCTTCTTCAGTGGTCAGGACCCCCATGGACCCTCACAGAGCAGGTACTATTTGGGTGGGGGATCATTCTCAGCACTGCAGTAACACTGACGTGGTGGTGGTGGTGTGTTAGTCTGTGTTGCGCAGGTGCGAGTGGATCAGACACAGCAGTGCTGCTGGAGTGTTTAAACACTGTGTCCACTCACTGTCCACTCTATTAGACACTCCTTACCTTGTCAGTCCACCTTGTAGATGTAAAGTCAGAGACGACAGCTCATCTGCTGCTGCACAGTTTGTGTTAGTCGTCCTCTAGTCCTTCATCAGTGGTCACAGGACGCTGTTGGCTGGATATTTTTGGTTGGTGGACTATTCTCAGTCCAGCAGTGACACTGAGGTGTTTAAACACTCCGGCAGCACTGCTGTGTCTGATCCACTCAGACCAGCACAACACACACTAACACACTGTCAGCGTTACTGCAGTGCTGAGAATGATCCCCCACCCAAATAGTACCTGCTCTGTGAGGGTCCATGGGGGTCCTGACCACTGAAGAAGAGGGTAAAAGGTATGCAGAGAAACAGATGGACTACAGTCTGTAACTGTAGAACTACAAAAGGTCAGTTTTCCATGATTTGGGCCCTTTAAAAGTAAAAGAAACCTTTCAGTGGATTAATTGAAGTCTTTGGCCAGGCCCGTGTCCACACCCACTTACGTATAATAGGGCGTGTCTTGAATGGCTGGCCCCACCCACTGCGGAGGGGATATCCTATGAGGGCATGAGTAAGGGGAGACAGGCAGAGAAGAGTTACCGCCTCCTCTCTCACAACACACACACACACACACACATATACATACTTACAATACCACACTTGTGAGGACCCGTTAGTGACATTAAAGGGGCAGTTCATCCAAAAATCAAAACTAAAGATGAAGAGATGTTTACATGTGTTTTTTTTTTTTTTATTAAAAACACACGTAAACAAGGTTTGGCTTTGTTTGTTGCCTTGTACTTAAAATAAAGACATCACTAAAATGAACATAAAGCATAGTGTAGCTTTTTAATGGAAAAGACTACACAAAATAACATAGAAAACAAAATAACTGACCATCCAAAAATGGTTGATATGTTTTTATTATTATTAATATTAATAATAATAATAATAATAATAACATTTTCACTGTTATTATTATTAGTAGTAGTAGTACTAGTGGTGGCAGTAGAAGTAGCATCACACTCTTAAAAAAAAAAAAAGAGTGTGGTTCTTTTGTAAAGAGAATGGTTCTATATAGAACCATGGGTTCTACATAGAACCATTTCATGCTTAAATGGCTCCTTGCAAAGTGACCTGGTTCCTCAGACTGAGGAAAACGTGCTGCGTTCTATAAAGCACCAAAAAGGGGTTCCTCTGTTAAATACGCACTTAAAATCATAACAGCAGAAGAACCTTTCTGGTGCTCTATAGAACCGTTATTCTTTTGTTTTCTGCGGTGAAAGGAGCCGAATCACAGCAGGATCTAAGCATCGTTACTGTGAGGAACTATATCACAGTGTATTCTGGGCATCGTCAGCGCGAAGAGTCCCACCTGCACGTCTGAAACACTGATAACAGGCCTGTGTCAGTGGATTTAGTGCAGCGCAGTGTGTGGAACGGAAAGTACTGATCACTGTACTGATCATTTTACATGATGGCAGTTTTTAAATCGTCGCACTACTTTGTCTGCTCCAAATAAGCGGATGTAAGAAAAAGAAACATCGTTACATATTTTGCATCATGACGACTTCTTGAGGTACTAACGTATCGCCCAGCTCTGCAGACAGCGCTATAAAAGTGTACAGACTCCAAACTTGGATTTAAATAAATGATCTCAACTTGTTTTCAGTACTTCTGTCCATGTCTGATGTAAATCCCTGCCAATCTGATTCGCTGATAAACTGTTCCTTAAACCGTCCGCCTACAGGAGAACCGAGCCACTGTTCTCGGGCCGCGAGAACCCGTTGGGGCGCGTGTTCCGTGGGTGGGGGTGGGCGTACCTGGCCGGGTTGAGGGCGGTCTTGTAGATGCTGGGAGGGGAGGTGAAGTCAGGTTTAGTGACGTGAGCAGCAACAGAGACTTCTTTATCGTTACCTGTCCTGCCCTGCTGAACCTGAGAGACACAGAAACACACACTGTACACACGTACATGAATAAAAAAAAACACATAAATCCAAGATAACGTCCCTTTCTCACCAAAGCGGTCATCAAAAATGAGCGCACGTGAACTTAACCCATGATTTCGCTGTTTGTGAGTTTCATCTTCGGCGTATCTGTATGAGCAAGCTAACCTCTAGTAGGACTGCATGGAATTTACAGCATAATAGTTTAACAACCTGAAAAAAGCTGTTTTTTTTTTCAGCTGTCATCATTTTAACACTTCTGAGTTTGGCCAGCAGAGGGCGCTGCGCGCTCCCTGGTCCACCTCAAGCGCCGCCTACAAGCACAGCCATCGATTAATGAGCTGCTGAATGCTGTCGTTTTATTGGCTCCCTACTGACATATCAGCATGAATTAGGGCCTGCTTCATGTAAATGATATGCAAATGAGGCGCTAGTAGGCGGGCCCTTGATTTGACGGATCGAAGCTGATTGCGTTCAAATCTCCGTGTACGTTCTTATGAACACACACATCAGGCATAACATTACATCCTCATTTCTGTGCTCACTGTCCATTTTATCAGCTCCACTTACTGTATAGGTGCACTTTGTGCACAGGTGCACAGTGGTCAGGACCCCCATGGACCCTCAGCAACACTGAGTCTGAGTGGATCAGTCACAGTAGTGCTGCTGGAGTTTTAAACACCTCAGTGTCGCTGCTGGACTGACAACAGTCCGCCAACGAAATAGTACCTGCTCTGTGAGGGTCCATGGGGGTCCTGACCACTGAAGAACAGGGTAACAGAGTATCAGAGAAACAGATGGACTACAGTCTGTAACTGTAGAACTACAGAGTGCAGCTATACAGTAAGTGGAGCTGATAAGATGGACGGTGAGCGTAGAAACGAGGAGGTGGTCATGATGTTACGCCTGATCGGTGTATTTTTTTGTAGCTGTTTCTATAGATCACACTAATAGGAAACATCTGGTTAGTCAGTAGTCAGAAGGTTCAGCAGGTCTCACGGAGATCTTGCTGGTGGTGGAGCTGATGTTGAGGTCGATGCCCATGCGCTGCCGCTTCTGTTTTTCACAGTAGGCCTTCCACGTCTCCTCGTTAAAGCCGTAGTTAAAGTAGTCTGACAGGTCAGCGCCTGAACACCAACAGGAGAGAGTGAGTAGTGAATAAGAAGTGCAGCATTTTATTTTATATATATACACACACACACACACACACACACACACACACACACAATATATAGATCACCCCTCACATGTCTGCAAATATTTTATTCTATCTTTTGATGGGACGACTATAGAAATGAAACTTGGATATAAGTTAAGGTAGTCAGTGTACGGTCTGAACGCTAACAGACTGACCTCCCACTTCTTCAACCTCTGCAGCAATCCTGGCAGCACTCATGTGTCAATTTTTTGAAGCCAACCTCTGGACATGACGCTGAACATGTGGACTCAGCTTCTTTGGTTGACCCTGGCGAGGCCTGTTTCGAGTGGAACCCGTCCTGGAAAACCGCTGTATGACCGTGGCCACCGTGCTATAGCTCAGGGTGCTGGCAATCTTCTTATAGCCTAGGCGTCTTTGTGTAAAGCAATTCTATTTCTCACATTATCAGAGATTCTTTACCATGAAGTGCCATGTTGAATATCCAGTGGCCAGTAGGAGCGAATTGTACCCAAAACGGCAAATTTAACAGCCCTGCTCTCCATTCACACCTGGAACCCTGCAACTCTAACGAGTCACATGACACCAGGAAGGGACGGTGACACAATTGGGCACAATTTGGACCTGTTCACTGTGAGGTGGACTCACTTGTGCTGCCAGCTATTTAGACATTAATGGCTGTGTGTTGAGTTCTTGTCAGAGGTCAGTAAATCTGCACTGCTATACAAGCTGCACACTGACCACTTTCATTTTTAGCCAAGTTTTGTTTCTATAGAGTCGTCCCATGAAAAGATAGAATAAAATATTTGCTGAAATGTGAGGGGTGAACTCACTTTTGTGAGGCTGTAAATAAAATATCACTTTAGTTTTTTTCAGTTGATTCATGTTTATTGCCATTTATTTCACTTATTATTTTACTACTTTATCATTCCCATTATTGTTTTAGTAATATGTATTTTATCTTCTTGCCCTACTCTTATTACTCTTATAACTTATTACTGAGTTTTTTTATTACTAATCTGCTTAATAGTCTTATTCACCTTTCTTGATTTGTCTTAATATTTGCTAATTCTTATTTTTATAAGACAATTTTTTTTGGCCTATTTTATTTTCGTTGCTATACCATCATTACTTTTACTATCACTACTGTATATTTACTCTTCAGTGTTTTGTTTTTTTTTGTATTTGTATAAAGTTGGCCTGCACTCTGAATGTGGGTCTCAATGTACTCCAAGTTCACATAAAGGTTAAATGATTGACTGAGGTCAGATACTAGTCACATGTAATGACCAGGGCTGGATCTGAGATTAAAGAACCCATATCCTGCATATTTCTTGTATTTTATTATATCTAAAATATCATCATTCGTTTCTATGTGACCGTTTTTTTCCAGCCTGTCTTCATCCCTCACAACTAAACAGGCTGCTTTTGTTACTGCGTCCTTAAAACTGAATGAGCTCTGCTCTGATTGGCCGTGCCTCGTTCCAAAAGCAGCCCGGGCTGAAACACTCCATATAACCTCGGTGTGAGTGGGCGGGGCTACACTGCTGAATGGGTGAACTTGCGATACATGGACCACATATGGATCTTATAAACTGGGAAGTGGACGTCAAACTGGTACAGAATGTTTTGTGAAAAGTGAGGAACATTTCATAAATAAATAAATACAAACAAACAAACTGACCAGGTTTTCTCCAGGGTTTTTCCTCAAAGGACTCCATGTCCACCTCCAGCACAGGGACGCCGTTAATGTTTCCCGGAGCGTCCAGATCCACACCTTTCACCTTTGTTCCCACTAAATCGCACAAACACACAACCAACAAATACGTCAACATCCTTAACATCCTAATTAACGCATTCCCAACAATAACAATGCAAATGTACTCAACACATCCACTCATAACTTCCATAACGAAGCAGATCTTCAGGGCTTTATAACAGACCTGAACAGTCTAATTTACAGATTTATATCATGCCGTTTGTGTAGAGTTTACTTCCACAAAGCTGCGTATCGATTTAACAACTTTGGATGTAAAGAGTTTTTGAAAACAGATTCACTTTTCCTATCACATTCCTTATCTAATTAAGGGGATTTGATCAAAGCGTTGGCATTTCATCTACGCGTAAAGCCCACGGCCAACATGATTCATCTAAACTTTAAACTCTATGATTTAATGATGACAGAGTCTGACTCTGAGTCGCTGTCTGTACCTGCTCCATAAGGCCTGCTGGTGCCAGTCTTGATGTTCAGATTAACCGGTGTTGCCCCGTACGTCCTGAAAAACACAGCACGGCACAAGTTTACATCACATTACACTCACGCAGAGCAACATCATTAAAAACAGCAATGTGACTTCAACAAAGCGAAGGGTACGTCATTTATCTGGTGGCCAATTCTCCTCAGTGGGGTTTTCCTGATCCAATTTTTTAGCTCCCCTCCCAATCGGGAGTGTTTTAACTCAGCACTTCCAGCTTTCCCCTATTGGCCACCCCAGAGTCCAGGCCTCAAAAACCACAGAATGTGTTTGACCACTTCAGAAAATCCTCAACCTAAAACTTCTAACACTGAACTCTGGAGGTGTGTCTGCAGATTCTTTGAGGAACTGAAAGTGAGTCTCCTGAGAAGAAGGGAAGCTGGAATGAAGGTAAAGAGCGACACACTAAAAACATGTATTTGTTAATGGGTGATGTGGTAAAAGCGGCTTAACGAACGATCCGAACTGAGTCAGGACTAATGTGGCTGATACTGGTCCGTTAAAACAAGCCCGGGTCTCTCAAACTAGATGAGGACTCCTGTTATGAAGGGCTCCCTGCAGTAACTCATCACACTCACGTGTACTGCGGCGCGCCCGTCTTAATATCACCGATGGTAACGCGGACATCATCGTCGTCATCGTCGCTGTCGCTCTCGCTGTCCTCATCCTCTCCAGGGGCATCTTCCTGTAAAACACAGCGCCGTCACATTCTGCAGGAACAGTGTTTCAGTTTTCCTAGATGTGCTGAAGCTAAGCCTGCAGTAAGAATCTGTTTAACAGATGGATTCCGTGTGAGCGTAAAGCCCTCCGTAATTATGGAATAACAGCAGTTTACTGTATCAGAGACTGTGGGAGATGATCCCTATAAGACCTCAGTAAAATTCTCTCGTACTGTGTGAGATCATGCATGTTTACACGCGCTGCAGTCAGATTACATGGCAACCGTTATCATCAGCAAGCAAAGCGGGAAAATGACCACATTCAGCTCCGCCCACTTAATCTGTGCTTTCAACGCTGACCCCCTACTGGTGGATTAGGAGTCGCCCCCGATTCCTGACTATCAGATTACGAACCACACCATTTGCCTATTGTTTGATTCCGAGTCGCACTGCTTCCCTACGGGTGGATTCCAAGCCATGCTGTTCCCCTACAGGTGGATCCTGCGCCGTGCTCTTCCCCTACAGGTGGATCCTGCGCCGTGCTGTTCCCCTACAGGTGGATCCTGCGCCATGCTGTTCCCCTACAGGTGGATCCTGCGCCGTGCTGTTCCCCTACAGGGGGATCCTGCGCTATGCTGTTCCCCTACAGGTGGATCCTGCGCCATGCTGTTCCCCTACAGGGGGATCCTGCGCTGTGCTGTTCCCCTACAGGGGGATCCTGCGCCATGCTGTTCCCCTACAGGTGGATCCTGCGCTATGCTGTTCCCCTACAGGGGGATCCTGCGCTATGCTGTTCCCCTACAGGTGGATCCTGCGCCATGCTGTTCCCCTACAGGTGGATCCTGCGCCATGCTGTTCCCCTACAGGGGGATCCTGCGCCGTGCTGTTCCCCTACAGGGGGATCCTGCGCCGTGCTGTTCCCCTACAGGTGGATCCTGCGCCGTGCTGTTCCCCTACAGGGGGATCCTGCGCCGTGCTGTTCCCCTACAGGGGGATCCTGCGCCGTGCTGTTCCCCTACAGGGGGATCCTGCGCCATGCTGTTCCCCTACAGGTGGATCCTGCGCCGTGCTGTTCCCCTACAGGGGGATCCTGCGCTGTGCTGTTCCCCTACAGGGGGATCCTGCGCCGTGCTGTTCCCCTACAGGGGGATCCTGCGCCGTGCTGTTCCCCTACAGGGGGATCCTGCGCCGTGCTGTTCCCCTACAGGGGGATCCTGCGCCGTGCTGTTCCCCTACAGGGGGATCCTGCGCCGTGCTGTTCCCCTACAGGGGGATCCTGCGCCGTGCTGTTCCCCTACAGGGGGATCCTGCGCCGTGCTGTTCCCCTACAGGGGGATCCTGCGCCGTGCTGTTCCCCTACAGGGGGATCCTGCGCCGTGCTGTTCCCCTACAGGGGGATCCTGCGCCGTGCTGTTCCCCTACAGGGGGATCCTGCGCCGTGCTGTTCCTCTACAGGGGGATCCTGCGCCGTGCTGTTCCCCTACAGGGGGATCCTGCGCCATGCTGTTCCCCTATAGGTGGATCCTGAGCTATGCTGTTCCCCTATAGGTGGATCCTGAGCTATGCTGTCCCCATACTGGTGGATTTGGAGCAACAGTGCTCCCATATTGGTGGATTTCAAGTGAAGCCATTTCACTGTTGGTGGATTCCGAGCCACAGCACTCTCATATTTCTGGATTCTGAGCCGTGCTGTTTCCCTATTGGCAGATTCTGAGCCACAGCACTCAACTCTGTCACAGCTTTGGTTGCCAAAGTTCTAAATCAGCTTCCAGTGAGTAACGACACATTAAACTCTTCACTAATTTTAACTAAAAAAATTTTAAAAACGTTTTCCTGCCTTAACTTGGCTGAAAAGCACAGGTGCCTGTTTCTTACACTGATACCAATAAATCTGTGAGCCCTCAGTATTTACCCACATTATCAGGGAATCAATATATCGCACAGGACTTAAATTCATCGTAACACTAGATCTGCTTTTACCTTTGTGGCCACTCCATTGCCAGCGGGGACCTCCTCAGTAACAGGAGGCGCAGCTGGGGCGCTGAGGAGAAAAGCAGGGAGATCAGTTTAACCAAACAATCAAACTACACCAGTTACAGCATGAACTGGACCGAGCAGTTAGACTCAACTTAGGCTTCCAAATCTGCCTTTTCAAATATAAAGAGGAAGACTAGTGTTGTACGACATACTGGCTGCCAATAAATTATTTACAGACAAATAGTAAAATTAAATAAACCATAAATTTAACCCATAGAAAACACAAGTTCAATTAAAAAACATTGAATGCATGTGTCACTACAGCCCAACTCACTTTCTACTTTTTACCACTACCCCATGTTTTCCAGTGAAATCCTAACCCAGTGGTCGTTACAAGGGGTAAGATTAAGATTAAGAGACCCTCATTAGTCCCACAGTGGGGAAATCTGACCTCCACAATTAACCCATTCATCACACACACACCAGTGAGCACACACACTAAGGGGCAGTGAGTGGTGGGCAGCCCTATGTGGGAGCAGTTGGATCGAACCGGCGACCTTCCGGTCACAGGGCTGGTTCCCTAACCTCCAGCCCACGACTGCCCCTAGTAGTGGTAGTGGTTGAAATCCTGCCCGTCTGCAGTGACAGCAGAGGAGGGGTAAAGTTCAGCTCCTCACTGCTGGGCTTTAGATACATTTAGGGCATCATATGCTTTCGGGGGGGGGCTAAGGGTCAGTGGTTTGGGCGAGGGGTGAGATGGGATTTGGGATTTGGGCCTAAGGGTATTTTTCTTTGGTATGATCATTTGTTTGTCACATCACCCACTCCTACTTCTGGTGTTAGTTACTGGCCATTGTTAAGTGCCCAGACATTCCACATAAGACGACATGACACCCAAACAGAGGTTTTCAATCACGACTGGCCAGCGTTCACCCGCACTCACAGCGAACGATCAGCCAGTAACCAAGCGCGAACCTTCAGAACTAAAACACAGTCCAAGCTCTTCCATGAAAGCCCCTTTACTTCGCCCGGTCGTTCATTATGCCTGATGTGTTGTGATATTTATTAGAAGTGACTTGCTCACCTGATGGCTGCTGTCAGTTTGGCCTCCTCCTCCTCCTCCTCATTTTCTTTGGTTTCCCCTTCATCTGCACAAAGAGAAACAACACAGAAAGCATGTAAAGGTAAACCGGCAAGTCGCTGATTAAAGCAGAACTCCCAAAATTTCTGCATAATTAAATGGTCAAGGGGCAAAGAAAAATCGGATTCTGTGTCTGTTCACACACAACGATCAAAACCTGAAATGGAAATAAACCAGATTTGGAATCAAATTTCAAATCACAAACGAAAGACGCACATTAATATATGGGTCTGAACTGGAAGTTAAAAATCCGGATTCTGAGCCCGTTCTTTATAAAAGTCAACCCAATTCCAGTTTCACACACAAAAAAAAATCAGATTTGATTCGAATTCAATGTGAATGCATGAATATGTGGTTTGGACAAATTGGGGTAAAAATCTGATTCTGTGTTTTCGTTTTTATTGGTTCACTGTTCAGGCAGCACAATTACAGTCTGACAGGGGCGTAAATGAGATTTGGATTCAAATTTAAAATTTAAAACTTAATTTATGGGTCTGCACTAGAATTAAAAGAAAAATCAGACTCTTCGCTTCTCGATCGTTCAATTGTCCATCGTTCACGTGAAAAACACTTCAAACTACATTTGCACAAATTCACATGAACTCATAGGAATGTGATGACAAAGAAAGCAGATTCTGGAATTTTGTTCCTGTTCACATTTCAAAGGAAACAATCCAGTTACAGCCAGCAGGTAAAATAAGCAGTGTTAATCAGTATAAATGTAAATATTTACTTCTTTTGTTTACACTTTGAACTGAACTCCGTACAGCCGCTCCTCCTCCTATCGGCGTATTTATGTATATTATCAGACAGCGAACTGACCTCCGTACAGCCGCTCCTCCTCCTATCGGGGTATTTATGTATATTATCAGACAGCGAACTGACCTCCGTACAGCCGCTCCTCCTCCTATCGGGGTATTTATGTATATTATCAGACAGCGAACTGACCTCCGTACAGCCGCTCCTCCTCCTATCGGCGTATTTATGTATATTATCAGACAGCGAACTGACCTCCGTACAGCCGCTCCTCCTCCTATCGGCGTATTTATGTATATTATCAGACAGCGAACTGACCTCCGTACAGCCGCTCCTCCTCCTATCGGGGTATTTATGTATATTATCAGACAGCGAACTGACCTCCGTACAGCCGCTCCTCCTCCTATCGGCGTATTTATGTATATTATCAGACAGCGAACTGACCTCCGTACAGCCGCTCCTCCTCCTATCGGCGTATTTATGTATATTATCAGACAGCGAACTGACCTCCGTACAGCCGCTCCTCCTCCTATCCGCGTATTTATGTATATTATCAGACAGCGAACTGACCTCCGTACAGCCGCTCCTCCTCCTATCCGCGTATTTATGTATATTATCAGACAGCGAACTGACCTCCGTACAGCCGCTCCTCCTCCTATCGGGGTATTTATGTATATTATCAGACAGCGAACTGACCGCCGTACAGCCGCTCCTCCTCCTATCGGGGTATTTATGTATATTATCAGACAGCGAACTGACCTCCGTACAGCCGCTCCTCCTCCTATCGGCGTATTTATGAATATTATCAGACAGCGAACTGACCTCCGTACAGCCGCTCCTCCTCCTATCGCCGTATTTATGTATATTATCAGACAGCGAACTGACCTCCGTACAGCCGCTCCTCCTCCTATCGCCGTATTTATGTATATTATCAGACAGCGAACTGACCGCCGTACAGCCGCTCCTCCTCCTTTCGCCGTATTTATGTATATTATCAGACAGCGAACTGACCTCCGTACAGCCGCTCCTCCTCCTATCGGCGTATTTATGTATATTATGAGACAGCGAACTGACCTCCGTACAGCCGCTCCTCCTCCTATCGCCGTATTTATGTATATTATCAGACAGCGAACTGACCGCCGTACAGCCGCTCCTCCTCCTATCGCCGTATTTATGTATATTATCAGACAGCGAACTGACCTCCGTACAGCCGCTCCTCCTCCTATCGGCGTATTTATGTATATTATGAGACAGCGAACTGACCTCCGTACGGCCGCTCCTCCTCCTATCGGCGTATTTATGTATATTATCAGACAGCGAACTGACCTCCGTACGGCCGCCCCTCCTCCTATCGGCGTATTTATGTATATAATCAGACAGCGACCTGACCTCCGTACGGCCGCTCCTCCTCCTATCGGCGTATTTATGTATATTATCAGACAGCGAACTGACCTCCGTACGGCCGCTCCTCCTCCTATCGGGGTATTTATGTATATTATCAGACAGCGACCTGACCTCCGTACAGCCGCCCCTCCTCCTATCGGGGTATTTATGTATATTATCAGACAGCGACCTGACCTCCGTACAGCCGCTCCTCCTCCTATCGGCGTATTTATGTATATTATCAGACAGCGAACTGACCTCCGTACGGCCGCTCCTCCTCCTATCGGCGTATTTATGTATATTATCAGACAGCGAACTGACCTCCGTACGGCCGCTCCTCCTCCTATCGGCGTATTTATGTATATTATCAGACAGCGAACTGACCTCCGTACGGCCGCTCCTCCTCCTATCGGCGTATTTATGTATATTATCAGACAGCGAACTGACCTCCGTACGGCCGCTCCTCCTCCTATCGGCGTATTTATGTATATTATCAGACAGCGAACTGACCTCCGTACGGCCGCTCCTCCTCCTATCGGCGTATTTATGTATATTATCAGACAGCGAACTGACCTCCGTACGGCCGCTCCTCCTCCTATCTGCGTATTTATGTATATTATCAGACAGCGAACTGACCTCCGTACGGCCGCTCCTCCTCCTATCGGCGTATTTATGTATATTATCAGACAGCGAACTGACCTCCGTACGGCCGCTCCTCCTCCTATCGGCGTATTTATGTATATTATCAGACAGCGAACTGACCTCCGTACGGCCGCTCCTCCTCCTATCGCCGTATTTATGTATATTATCAGACAGCGAACTGACCTCCGTACGGCCGCTCCTCCTCCTATCGGCGTATTTATGTATATTATCAGACAGCGAACTGACCTCCGTACGGCCGCTCCTCCTCCTATCGGCGTATTTATGTATATTATCAGACAGCGAACTGACCTCCGTACGGCCGCTCCTCCTCCTATCTGCGTATTTATGTATATTATCAGACAGCGAACTGACCTCCGTACGGCCGCTCCTCCTCCTATCGGCGTATTTATGTATATTATCAGACAGCGACCTGACCTCCGTACGGCCGCTCCTCCTCCTATCGGCGTATTTATGTATATTATCAGACAGCGAACTGACCTCCGTACGGCCGCTCCTCCTCCTATCGGGGTATTTATGTATATTATCAGACAGCGAACTGACCTCCGTACAGCCGCTCCTCCTCCTATCGGGGTATTTATGTATATTATCAGACAGCGAACTGACCTCCGTACAGCCGCCCCTCCTCCTATCGGGGTATTTATGTATATTATCAGACAGCGACCTGACCTCCGTACAGCCGCTCCTCCTCCTATCGGGGTATTTATGTATATTATCAGACAGCGACCTGACCTCCGTACAGCCGCCCCTCCTCCTATCGGGGTATTTATGTATATTATCAGACAGCGAACTGACCTCCGTACAGCCGCTCCTCCTCCTATCGCCGTATTTATGTATATTATCAGACAGCGAACTGACCTCCGTACAGCCGCTCCTCCTCCTATCGCCGTATTTATGTATATTATCAGACAGCGAACTGACCTCCGTACGGCCGCCCCTCCTCCTATCGCCGTATTTATGTATATTATCAGACAGCGAACTGACCTCCGTACGGCCGCTCCTCCTCCTATCGGCGTATTTATGTATATTATCAGACAGCGAACTGACCTCCGTACGGCCGCTCCTCCTCCTATCGCCGTATTTATGTATATCATCAGACAGCGAACTGACCTCCGTACGGCCGCTCCTCCTCCTATCGGCGTATTTATGTATATCATCAGACAGCGAACTGACCTCCGTACGGCCGCTCCTCCTCCTATCGGCGTATTTATGTATATCATCAGACAGCGAACTGACCTCCGTACGGCCGCTCCTCCTCCTATCTGCGTATTTATGTATATTATCAGACAGCGAACTGACCTCCGTACGGCCGCTCCTCCTCCTATCGGCGTATTTATGTATATTATCAGACAGCGACCTGACCTCCGTACAGCCGCTCCTCCTCCTATCGCCGTATTTATGTATATTATCAGACAGCGAACTGACCTCCGTACAGCCGCTCCTCCTCCTATCGGCGTATTTATGTATATTATCAGACAGCGAACTGACCTCCGTACAGCCGCTCCTCCTCCTATCGCCGTATTTATGTATATTATCAGACAGCGAACTGACCTCCGTACAGCCGCTCCTCCTCCTATCGCCGTATTTATGTATATTATCAGACAGCGAACTGACCTCCGTACGGCCGCTCCTCCTCCTATCGGCGTATTTATGTATATTATCAGACAGCGACCTGACCTCCGTACAGCCGCTCCTCCTCCTATCGCCGTATTTATGTATATTATCAGACAGCGAACTGACCTCCGTACAGCCGCTCCTCCTCCTATCGCCGTATTTATGTATATTATCAGACAGCGAACTGACCTCCGTACGGCCGCTCCTCCTCCTATCGGCGTATTTATGTATATTATCAGACAGCGAACTGACCTCCGTACGGCCGCTCCTCCTCCTATCGCCGTATTTATGTATATTATGAGACAGCGAACTGACCTCCGTACGGCCGCTCCTCCTCCTATCGCCGTATTTATGTATATTATCAGACAGCGAACTGACCTCCGTACAGCCGCTCCTCCTCCTATCGGCGTATTTATGTATATTATCAGACAGCGACCTGACCTCCGTACAGCCGCTCCTCCTCCTATCGCCGTATTTATGTATATTATCAGACAGCGAACTGACCTCCGTACAGCCATTCCTCCTCCTCGTCCCCCGCGCTGCTCGGCTCTTGCACCGCCGGTTTCTCCGCCTCTTCCGCGGACATCTCAGCTCGGATTCTCCCGTAAACCCGCCCGGAGTAGAGAGTAGAAGCCCAACACAAAACCACCGAGCAGAAAAACGGAGCGAAGCGCGGAAAAAGGAGAGAAAATGAGAGAAACGGAGCGGCGCTCTCCTCCTCGTCCAACCGCCACACCGAACGGAGGAAGTCTGCATGCAACACACGCAACTTCCGCTTCACTCTGTGGCATGTTAAAAGTCCTACGCAAGCTTTGTGCTTTCTGTCTCTGGACGTCTCTGAATTGTTTCCGCGCGGTTTAGGCTTTGACATGTAAACAGGGTCATTCAAAGGGGGGTGGTGTGAAATGGTTGATTGTAGCTACTCTAGATTTCTTTACAGTGGTGGTGATAGGAACCAGGCGTCCCCGTGTCCTCAACACAAATACAAATTTCATTTACTATCCAAAACCGCCGGTGAACCCACACGGTTTTTATGTGGAACGGCTGGCTAATCCTCATTTTTATCAACTTTCACCACACTCTGTAGAAAATGATGTGAGGGTATAAATTTAAAAATTATAAAAAATAATAATAATAAATAAATAAATATCACAGACTGTCTAATAGCAAGTCAAAAGAGCAATAATAATAATAATCCTTATTGTGTGGAGTTAAATGAACGTGAAATGTGAAGGCGAGTGATTTGCTTTAAGTAACGTTAACCGCTGTTTTCTGCCTCCTGAAACAACCAACCCAACTTTTATTTTGAAGAAAGTGCGTTTGGGAGATTAAATTGACCGGAAGTGGGCTCCGCCGTCACAAAAGTCCGTTTTTCCAGGGAGCGCCGCTCCGTTATTCGGACCTGAGCCGCCGCCGGGCTTCGTCCCCTCCACCAACCGCGCGTTTTATCACCTTCGGCGGCACGTACAGAGAGATCCGGGCCTGTGTGGATGTCGAGGCTCAGGGCGGCGATGGGCAGGCGATGATCCGCGCTCCGAGTCGAATCGGCGGCTGAAGAATCGCTTTACAACGCCGACAATAACACCGACGCTATGTCGGGAAAACACTTCAACGTCCACGAAGTGGGCTGCTGCATCAAATACTTCATCTTCGGCTTCAACATCATCTTCTGGGTGAGGACACGGCTTCTTGTTCGAAATGTTCCGTTCCACCTTAAATGGTGCAGCTGTTATATTGTGGCGTCTGAGGCGCCAGCATGTAACTGCTGCAGCTATTAAGGTGGAACGGGGAAAAGGCGAGCATTAGGCTGGCAAGCCGCGGCTGTTTTAACCCCGGATTTAAATCACTACTTTAGCCACGCGTTTCAGTCCCATTACTTCTGTTTTAGTGACCGGAGCGCCGTTGGCTTCGAGCTCTGAGCGCAGATATCTGTCAGATCGGTGACACTACTGAGCTGAATCCTGTCGGCGATTCGCAGGGGTCCAAGCACTGGAGTGAAAGGGGATTTCCACCTGTTTTCTTTTTATTGTTGGGATTTAAAGAGTCATTCAGAGTGGAGAGTGGTCTGGTGTGGAGTGGTTGATTGTAAAGGCACAGATTTCTTTACAAAAAATTAACGGAGTTATCCTTTAAGTATGTATAAATACATAGTTAACATTATTATTATTATTATTATTATGTTACTTGATACAAAAAAACTCATAGATGCTTAAAAAATTAATATATTAAAATATAGAAATTAATATAATGTAATTAACCCCTAAAATCTCAGGCTTAGAAGTGAGTGATAAGTACTAAGTGGGCCGGACCCTAACCCCGGGCATTTAAGGGGTTAAATAAAGGAGTAATACAGTACTAATCTTTTATGTGCTCAGAAAAAAAACACTAACATTAGAATAAAAACACCACATTAATACAGTAAGTAGGGATTCTGCATGTTCCATTGTGTTTGTTTGAGAATTTCCAGACTTCTCCTCAAGGAAGCTTGGTGTTGTTCGAAGTTATCGTCCGTTACCTACTTCGTTACGCTACGTAAAGTGTGCTGTTATGGGAGTTAAATCTGTTTGAGGAGATCTGGAAATAAGCTCTGTTCTTCGTATCATCTCTTACTCAAAATTGAAAAATATTCTTCTTGCCTTTGTGTTGATTTGTGTTTATTCTGCTGACAATGTGGTGCTTTACGTGCTGTTTTACATCAGATGAATTGCAAAAATAAATGGTTGTAAATAATTTAAAGTCCAAAATGCTTTAAATTACTCTGCCATTTTCAACAAAAACAACAATAATAATAATAGTTAGTAGTAGTAGTTGTGGAAGTAGTAATATGTTTAACCTCTTAAACTCTGATTTTGAGTACATCCTTAGTATTATAACACAGTGATTACGTGGTAAACAGTGCAAATCGTTTGGGTAAAGATTGGGAAAGATTGTGTGGTGTTATATGAGCTGATAGTGCCTCTGTTTAGGTGTTAAGACGGAGTCGGTGCTGCTGTTTGTAAATGTAACTGGGCTGATCTGATTGTGTTCTGCTCCTCAGCTGCTGGGGGTGGCATTCCTCTCCGTGGCTTTATGGGCCTGGAGCGAGAAGGTGGGTGAACACGCTCACCATTGCTCACCATCACTCAGCATCAATCACCGTCTCTCACATTCGCTCTCCATCGCCAACCATCTCTCATTTTCGCTCACTATCGCTAACCATCACTTACTTTCGCTCAACATCGCTACCCATCTCTCACATTCGCTCACCGTCACTCACCATCACTCACTTTCGCTCACCATCACTCACTTTCGCTCACCATCACTCACTTTCGCTCACCATCACTCACTTTCGCTCACCATCACTTACTTTCACTCAACATCGCTATCCATCTCTCACATTCGCTCACCATCGCTATCCTTCTCTCACTTTCGCTCACCATCGCTAACCATCTCTCACATTCGCTCACCATCGCTAACCATCTCTCACATTCGCTCACCATCGCTATCCTTCTCTCACTTTCGCTCACCATCGCTAACCATCTCTCACATTCGTTCACCATCGCTAACCATCTCTCACATTCGCTCACCATCGCTAACCATCTCTCACATTCGCTCACCATCGCTATCCTTCTCTCACTTTCGCTCACTTTCGCTAACCATCTCTCACATTCGCTCACCATCGCTAACGATCACTCACTTTCGCTCACCATCGCCAACCATCTCTCACTTTCGCTCACCATCACTATCCATCTCTCACATTTGTTCACCATCGCTAACCATCTCTCACATTCGCTCACCATCGCTATCCTTCTCTCACTTTCGCTCACCATCGCTAACCATCTCTCACATTCGCTCACCATCGCTAACGATCACTCACTTTCGCTCACCATCGCCAACCATCTCTCACTTTCGCTCACCATCACTATCCATCTCTCACATTAGTTCACCATCGCTAACCATCTCTCACATTCGCTCACCATCGCTATCCTTCTCTCACTTTCGCTCACCATCGCTAACCATCTCTCACATTCGTTCACCATCGCTAACCATCACTCACTTTCGCTCACCATCACTCACTTTCACTCACCATCGCTATCCATCTCTCACATTCACTCACTTTCGCTAACGATCACTAACCATCACTCACTTTCGCTCACCATCACTAACCATCACTCACTTTCGCTCACCATCGCTAACCATCACTCACTTTCGCTCACCATCACTATCCATCTCTCACATTCGCTCACCATCGCTAACCATCACTCACTTTCGCTCACCATCTCTAACCATCACTCACTTTCACTCACCATCGCTATCCATCTCTCACATTCACTCACCATCGCTAACCATCACTCACTTTCGCTCACCATCGCTCACCATCACTCACTTTCATTCACCATCACTATCCATCTCTCACATTCGCTCACCATCGCTAAACATCACTCACTTTCGCTCACCATCACTCACCATCACTCACAAATGGTACATTTACGTGACTTGAAATTACCACGTACAATGCAGTAACTTGCACTATTCCTCCCTCTTTCTCTCTCACTCTCTTTCTATCTCACTCTCTTTCTCTCTCTCTCCATTCTCTCTCTCTGTGTCTCTTTCTCAGGGAGTTCTCTCTAACATCTCCTCCATCACTGATCTGGGGGGATTTGATCCGGTGTGGTTGTTCCTGGTGGTCGGTGGGGTGATGTTTGTTTTGGGTTTTGCCGGCTGCATCGGAGCGCTGCGGGAAAACTCCTTCCTGCTCAAGTTTGTGAGTCTGATTTTTGGAAAACTCACGCTTGTCATGACTGCTTGCATTAAACATTTTAAGTATTTAAAATAATAATTTAAAGTTCAGTTCTTACATTTAAACTTTGTCTAAATGCTGAAACAAGCCAATTTTACAATTATGATTTTTTTAACATTCTGTATCCGATCTGGTGTTGGTAGGTCATTGCTATGGAATTCCAAGTGGTTGCTAAGGTGTTGCTGGGGTGTTTCTAGGTTATAGCTATGATATCCCAAGTGGTTGCTAAGGTGTTGCCGGGGTGTTTCTAGGTTATAGCTATGATATCCCAAGTGGTTGCTAAGGTGTTGCTGGGGTGTTTCTAGGTTATAGCTATGATATCCCAAGTGGTTGCTAAGGTGTTGCCGGGGTGTTTCTAGGTTATAGCTATGATATCCCAAGTGGTTGCTAAGGTGTTGCCGGGGTGTTTCTAGGTTATAGCTATGATATCCCAAGTGGTTGCTAAGGTGTTGCTGGGGTGTTTCTAGGTTATAGCTGTGATATCCCAAGTGGTTGCTAAGGTGTTGCTCGGGTGTTTCTAGGTTATAGCTATGATATCCCAA
Source organism: Pygocentrus nattereri (assembly GCF_015220715.1). NCBI lineage: Eukaryota > Metazoa > Chordata > Actinopteri > Characiformes > Serrasalmidae > Pygocentrus > Pygocentrus nattereri. The sequence continues at coordinate 4,924,476 of NC_051232.1, read as the reverse complement.
GTGGATGCTAAGGTGTTGCCGGGGTGTTTCTAGGTTATATCTATGATATCCCAAGTGGTTGCTAAGGTGTTGCCGGGGTGTTTCTAGGTTATATCTATGATATCCCAAGTGGTTGCTAATGTGTTGCTGGGGTGTTTCTAGGTTATAGCTATGATATCCCAAGTGGTTGCTAAGGTGTTGCGGGGGTGTTTCTAGGTTATAGCTATGATATCCCAAGTGGTTGCTAAGGTGTTGCTGGGGTGTTTCTAGGTTATAGCGGTGATATCCCAAGTGGTTGCTAAGATGTTGCTTTGTTATACCAAGTGATTACTAAGATGTTGCTAGGCCATTGCCATGGAATCTCAAGTGGTGGCTAAGGTGTTGGAATGTCGTTGCTATGTTATCCAAAGTGATTGCTACGGTGTTGGTTATTGCCGTGAAACCCCAGGTGGTTGCTGAAGTGGTTCCTATCCAAAACCACCAGTGAACTCGCTTGTGTCTTTGACCATGAAAGGCCAAAATCTTCTCAAATCTATTATATAACTGTGTCTCAGACATCAGGTGGTGTATTAACAACTGTTCACGTAATAACTTTTTGTGAGGGAGCTCTTAGGGGTGGACGTCTGGTTCCTATTACCGCCACTGTGGTGGAATTCCCCTTTAAAGCCAAAATCCACCGCCCAGAGGAGTTGAATCAGGTTCGGACTGGACTGTGAACTTTTCCACTCTCTGGTTTTTCTCTCTCAGTCTCTCATAAGTTGAATAAAAGAGTCTCTCTCTCGCTCACTCACCGAAAACAGACAGAGAGAGAGAGAGAGAGAGAGAGATGCAGTGGCTTCGTTCACTTTCACTAACATCTGCTTACAGTCAGTGATGTCATCAGGGTGGGCCGTGTTTTCTGGCGGTCAGCGAGCACAAAGCCAGAGAAGTGCAGCTCCTTAACTCTCAGGAGACTCATGAGTTATTAGTGTGGTTTTGTAGTAATATCAGTGTTTAAAGCTGCAGTGTCTAAGATTCAGAGGGACTTATTATCAGAAATGGAATGTAGTAAACAAAGCCCTGTTTACGTTTAGTGTGCAATCACCTACAACTACAAATCCTTGTGTTTTCAGTAGCTTCAAAGATATTGAAACTGTGGAGTGTGTCCCCCTAGTGGAGTGCAAAGGAATTGCAAGCGGACAGGGCTGAGAGTTGAAATGGAGAATTGCAAAAAAATCAATATTTCAAGGATTTAAATGATATAAAACTATGTTTATGAAGCTCTTAGTCATGCACTGCTTATTTTATATTATTTTGCTGGCCAGTTTATAATAGACAATAAAAGGTCTGGACAAATGGAATTATTTGACCTTTTTTTTTAACATACTTTGCAGTAGTTTGTTCATTGACAAGTTCGTTTTAGTTTAGGGGCCACTAAAACAGGCAGCCCAGAACAGAGGAACCAAACACTAGGCCATTGCTGTGGAATCCCAAATGGTTGCTGAGCTGTTGGTATATTGTTTGCCATGTTATCCCAAGTGATTGCTAAGGTGATGCTAGGCCATTGCTATGAAATCCCAGGTAGTTGCTAGGGTGTTGCTATGTTGGTGGCAAAGATGTCGCTAGGCTGTTGCTGTGATATCCCAGGTGGTTGCTTTGTTGTAGCAAGTGATTGCTAAGACGTTGGTAGGCCACTGCCATGAAATGTCAAGTGGTTGCTCAAGTGTTGCTATGTCATTGCTATATTGTCCTAAGTGGTTGCTAGGTTATTGCTATGAAATCCCAGGTGGTTGCTAAAGTGTTTGGTAAGTTATGCCACATGGTTGCTAAGATGTTGCTAGGCCATTTTTACAGAATCACAAGTGAGTGGTTGCTAGGGTGCTGCTGTGCCATTACTATGTTACCTGAAATGGTTGCTACATCTTCACTATGAAACTCTTGGTGGTAGCTAAGGTGTTGGCATGTCATTGCTATGTTATCCCAAGCAGTTGCTAAAGTGTTGCCAGGTTATTGCTGTGAAGTCTCAGGTGGTTGCTAAGGTGGTGCTGTGTTTTACCAAGTAGTTGATAGGCTGTTGGTAGGCCACTGCTGCAGAATTCCATATAGTTGCAAAGGAGTTGTTCTATCGTTACTATGTTATCCCAGGTGGCTGCTAAAGTGTTGCCGTATTATAAAAAAGGGTTGCCAAGGTGTGGCTAGGTCATTCCTATGGTATTCCAGCTTTGGCAAGATAATAATTTAAAATAGGGTGAAGACAATTAGTTGTTATTCATGACCGTCATGAGTTTTTATGCAGTTAAGTGAATTATTAATATTTTATGTTATAAAATGTATGAATTGTGAATTAGGTTGATCATTGATATTCCATATGTGGGTAACTAAGTGGTTAAAATTCGTCCCATTGCTCCGTAACAGGAGACTCACAATAGAGAATGAATTGCGCTCAGAATCCTTCTGGAAGCCGTTCCACAGTTTGGACACTAGGAGAAAAATGACCGGCGTACTCAATAGTGCCATAAAACACAAATCACAGCTTCACACCTAATGTCTTCCTCTGTCCTCTTCCCGCTCTGTCCAGTTTTCCGTGTTCCTGGGGATTATATTTTTCCTGGAGCTGACCACTGGAGTTCTGGCATTCGTCTTTAAAGACTGGATCAAAGATCAGCTTAAATTCTTCATCAACAACAACATCAGAGCCTACAGGGACGACATCGACCTGCAGAACCTCATCGACTTCACGCAGGAATTCGTAAGAATAAGTAAAATATTATTACGTGGAAATATTTTTATACACCGATCAGGCGTAACGTTCTGACCACCTCCTCGTTTCTACACTCACTGTCCATCTTATCAGCTCCACTTACTGTATAGCTGCACTCTGTAGTTCTACAGTTACAGACTGTGGTCCATCTGTTTCTCTGATACTCTGTTACCCTGTTCTTCAGTGGTCAGGACCCGCATGGACCCTCACAGAGCAGGTACTGTTTGGGTGGTGGGTCATTCTCAGCGCTGCAGTAACACTGACGTGGGGGTGGCGTGTTAAAGTATGTTGTGCTGGTACGAGTGGATCAGACACAGCAGTGCTGCTGGAGGTTTTAAACACTGTGTCCACTCACTGTCCACTCTATTAGACACTCCTACCTCGTCGGTCCACCTTTTAGATGTAACGTCAGAGACGACAGCTCATCTGCTGCTGCACAGCTTGTGTTGGTCGTCCTTCATCAGTGGTCACAGGACGCTGCCCACAGGACGCTGCTGGCTGGATATTTTCGGTTGTTTAAAAACACCTCAGCTGTTATGCCTGATTGGTGTGTATTATATGTAGGTACTGACATGATGGGTGTGTGTGTGCAGTGGGAATGCTGTGGAGCGTTTGGGCCGGAGGACTGGAATCTGAACATCTACTTCAACTGCACCGAAACCAACCTGAGCCGGGAGAAATGTGGAGTGCCGTTTTCCTGCTGCACAAAAGACCCTGCTGTGAGTTCAGACACCACACACTACCACCGCTTATATGCCCACCTCAGAACGCCACCCCTCCACAGACCCCGAGACTGTAAACAGGATGGTGCAGCGGCTTCCTGTCTGTGACAGACTCAAGACAAACACTTAAAGCAACACCCAAGGTTGTTTTTCACTTATAGCAACAGAATGTGGCCGAACATTAACCCGTACGAGGCCAGAGGTTTAAAATGTAGGAGGGGAAATTAGGAGGGAAAAAGGGGAATTTTAAAAATTCGCCATAATTAAAAACCATTCAAATGGTTCAGAGTGGTTCGGTGAAATGCTCTGTTCTGTAGAAGGTCAAAGTTGTTCACAGTGGTGGTGATAGGAACCAGATGTCCACCACTTAAAGCTCCTTCACTGAAAGTTATTACATGAAATGTACTTGAGCAATAAAACAGGTTTTTAGTGGACGAATAGATGCAGGGTGATGTGAGGTCCTCAAAGAAAAAAGATTTATTCAGATTTATTCCACTATTTTATCTTCATCATCCTGATCAGCGTTGGGCTTAATTTGCCCTTTACATTGCGCATAAATTACATTATGAATGGACCAAAAGAAACAGCCAAACAGGACCCCCATGGACCCTCGCAGAGCAGGTACTATTTGGGTGGTGGATCATTCTCAGCACTGCAGTAACACTGACGTGGTGGTGGTGGTGGTGTGTTGGTGTGCGTTGCGCTGGTCTGAGTGGATCAGACACAGCAGTGCTGCCCTATAGCAGACATTAAAGTCGTTCTTTTCTGATAGTGTTGGCGTTTCTTTCTGACTTTTCTCTCTTTCTCCGCAGGAGGACGTGATTAATACTCAGTGTGGTTATGACATCAGAGCTAAAGTTGTGAGTACAACAGAAATATATCAAATATTACTTTGTCTTCTGTCGTTCTTCCATCTAGATCGTTCTGCTAAAAAAAACACTAAAACATTTAGGAAACATCTTCCATATTAGACCATCTGCACTGACCTTATCGCCCAATCAAGCACAACATAGCCTTGTATCATCTTCCCAAAACCATATCTGTTCATTTTTGACTGGTCAGTAAAGGGACAGTGTCAGCAAGTTTTTCAAAGTAGCCATCGTGTGCTGTTTTCCTTTCTGGCGATATTAGCGGTGATGTAATAGTGGGAGGGGATTTTATCCTCACCTTGAAGAGTAAAGAGTTCTATAAGTCTGATGGGCTGCGTTCACATTACCAGGCTGAAGTGGCACAAATCCGATTTTTTGCCCTAATGTGACCTAAACCAATCTGTCTATCCAGCCTATAGCACTGTAGGCCCCCCACACTCACACTTAAGTTATAAAGGAGTGTTTCAGGTCAGACAGGCACAGCCAATCAAAACAGAGCTCATTTACATACATCAGTCTTAAAGACACAGAAACAAAAACAACCTGTTTAATTCCAAGGCATGAAGGATGGTCATGAAAAATTAACCATGGCTACGTTCACATTACCAGGCTCAAATCCGATTTTTTGCCCTAATGTGAATCAGATCAAGTGGTTTTCAGGGTTGTGTGAACGCAAATCTGATCTTATCAAATCACTGTCATATGTGGTCCTAGATCGGATGCGTATCCGATTCGTGGCCATGTGACCTTAATGTGACGCTCAGATCGGAATTCGTGTGCTTTTATTCCACTGCGCTGTGCCGTCGTTCAGCGTTCAAGCCTGTAAACGGTGGAAAAGCAGCTCATCTCCCCTTTTTCTCCTCCGTCTGGCTCTAATAATGAAGCTGAGAGCTGATCAGAGTTAATGATCTTCTCAGCGAAGCTCGTTCTGCTCGTTAGTTTGAGTCACTTCCCTAAACGAGTGTGAACCGTCAAGTCAGAGAGATCGGATTTGAGCAACGAGGCTTGTAATGTGAGCATCGCTATTGTTTCTCAGTTTTTTTGCCTCAACTGCAAGAGAATTGAAAAACACAACGAACTCTTGCTCAAGTAAACACACATTACTCACTGCCGCCCTCTAGAGGTGTTCGATATTTAGAGCTTTTGTTGTTGACCCATAATCCATGCCGGCCTTACACCAAACGACTTTTCAAGCGATTTCACTATCGGAGACAAATTTGAAGCGTCTGAATAAAATCATGAGGCTTGCTAGAGGGCGGTCAGGATGGCCTTCCTAAATCAGGCTTTTTCTCATCTTGACGCTACGACAAAATTAATCGTGTTTAATATTATTGTAAGTTTTATGTCTAGGCAAATAGTGATGTGCCAGGGGCGAATGGGAGCGAGAGGGAGAGAGAGAGAGAGAGCACGCGAGAGAGAGAGAGAGAGCACGCGAGAGAGAGAGAGAGAGCACGCGAGAGAGAGAGAGAGAGCACGCGAGAGAGAGAGAGAGAGCACGCGAGAGAGAGAGAGAGCACGAGAGAGAGAGAGAGAGAGAGCACGAGAGAGAGAGAGAGAGAGCACGAGAGAGAGAGAGAGAGAGAGCGAGCGCGCGAGCGAGAGAGAGAGCGCGAGCGAGAGCGCAAGAGAGCGAGAGAGAGAGAGGGAGAGCGTGCGAGCGAGAGAGAGAGAGAGCACGCGAGAGAGAGAGAGAGAGAGAGCACGCGAGAGAGAGAGAGAGCACGCGAGAGAGAGAGAGAGCACGAGAGAGAGAGAGAGAGAGAGCACGAGAGAGAGAGAGAGAGAGCGAGAGAGAGAGAGAGAGAGAGCACGCGAGAGAGAGAGAGAGCACGAGAGAGAGAGAGAGAGAGAGCACGAGAGAGAGAGAGAGAGAGAGAGAGAGCACGAGAGAGAGAGAGAGCGAGCGCGCGAGCGAGAGAGAGAGAGCGCGAGCGAGAGCGCAAGAGAGCGAGAGAGAGAGAGGGAGAGCGCGAGAGAGAGAGCGTGCGAGCGCGAGAGAGAGAGAGAGCGAGAGAGAGCGAGAGAGAGAGAGAGCACGCGAGAGAGAGAGAGAGAGCACGAGAGAGAGAGCACGAGAGAGAGAGAGAGAGAGAGAGAGCGCGAGCGAGAGCGCAAGAGAGCGAGAGAGAGAGAGGGAGAGCGCGAGAGAGAGAGCGTGCGAGTGAGAGAGAGAGAGAGAGCGAGAGAGAGAGAGTGCGCGAGAGAACAAGGAAAATGCATGCGTGAGAGCCTGAAATCTCTAGAAAAAGAAGGCACATCTGCTCCTCTTTAAAACAGGAATCAGGTTAACTTTAAAAAGGTAAAGTATCTGTTTTAATGTTTCATGTCCAGGCAGTGTAACAGCGAAGCCTTTAAGAATGGCTTTATTAAAGAATCGATGGATTTAAAACATTTCTTATGGTGTCTGTGGTTCATAACACCCAGTCAGCGACGCTGAATCACTGCATGTTTTGATGAGCATTGTTCATTCTTCGCAATGTTTCTCACCTCCGGCCGCTTCTCAGCCAAGCCGATCTAGAAACACTTGTGCGTGTGTTAGTGACATCACGGCTGGACTACTGCAGTGTTCATTTCTCTGGCCTCTCTGTCAAAACCCTGACTAGGTTACAGTATCTTCAAAATGCTGCAGTCCCACTTTATATGGAGTGTCTGTAATAACTGTGTAGTTACATGTGAACAACATATGCAACAACAATGTAACTATTAATGACTGAGGCACTGTTACAGATGGATTGCAGAAGTCCACCGTATTTAATTACACGTGTGTCCTCTACACAGGAACTTTGCTGTAGTGCAGTGTTAAAGTTACACTTTAAAGTAAGGGGACAGTTCCTGTGTAGTTAATATGTAGGTACTGTGTAATAGAGTGGTAATATAGACATTGCTTTGGGGGAAATGCAACGCACTTGCAGAAGATACACTTGTGTAATTACCTTAAGCAAACATAGCATTACATAGGCTGTACCTCTTTAACACTGACTAAATCATCAGTAGTTACACTGTTGTTGCATATGGTATTCATGTGTAACTACACAGTTATTAGAGACACTTAATATTAAGTGGGACCAATGCCGCTGCTAGGATGTGATGACCACATCACCCCTGTCCTTCAGAGTCTACCCTGATTGCCCATTACATTGCATGGTCTGGCTCCTCAGTACTTGGCAGAGCTTCTTCATTTACACTATATTGCCAAAAGTATTCGCCCCCATTCTTAATCCATAGGGTTTAATATGATGTCGGCCGACGCTTTGCAGCTATAACAGCTTCAACTCTTCTGGGAAGCCTTTCCACAAGGGTTAGGAGTGTGATTATGGGAATTTTTGACCGTTCTTCCAGAAGAACATTTGTGAGGTCAGACACTGATGTTGGACGAGAAGGCCTGGCTCACAGTCTCCGCTCTAATTCATCCCAAAGGTGTTCTAAGGGGTTGAGGTCAGGACTCTGTGCAGGCCAGTCAAGTTCTTCCACACCAAACTGGCTCATCCACGTCTTTATGGACCTGCTTTGTGCACTGGTGTGCAGTCATGTTGGAGCAGGAAGGAGCCGTCCCCAAACTGTTCCCACAAAGTTGGGAGTGTGAAATTGTCCAAAATCTCTTGGTGCTGAAGCTTTAAGAGTTCCTTTCACTGAAACTAAGGGGCTGAGCCCAACTCCTGAAAAAGAACCCCACACCATGATCCCTCCTCCACCAAACTTTGCAGTCAGACAAGCAAGACAAACCGCCAAACCCAGACTCATCCATTGGATTTCCAGATGGAGAAGTGTGATTGGTCACTCCAGGGAACTCGTCTCCACTGCTCTAGAGTCCAGTGGCGGCGCTTTACACCACTGCATTCCACGCTTTGCATTGCGCTTGGTGATGTAAGGCTTGGATGCAGTTGCTCGGCCATGAAAACCCATTCCATGAAGCTCTCTACGCTGTTCTTGAGCTGATCTGAAGGCCACATGAAGTTTGGAGGTCTGTAGTGATTGACTCTGCAGAAAGTCGGCGACCTCTGCGCACTATGCCCCTCAGCATCCGCTGACCCCACTGTCATTTTACGTGGCCGACCACTTCCTGGCTGAGTTGCTGTCGTTCCCAATCACTTCCACTTTGTTATAATCCCACTGACAGTTGACTGTGGAATATTTAGTAGTGAGGAAATTTCACGACTGGACTTGCTGCACAGGTGGCGTCCGATCACGGTACCACGCTGGAATTCACTGAGCTCCTGAGAGCGACCCATTCTTTCACTAATGTCTGTAGAAGCAGTCTGCAGGCCGAGGGGCTCGGCTTTATACACCTGTGGCCATGGAAGTGACTGGAACACCTGAATTCAATGATTTGGGTGGGTGAGTGAAAACTTTTGGAAATATAGTGTATATGTCCCATCCTGATCTTTGAGATCACAAAATCTAGGCGTTCTCTATGTTCCAAGGTTTAAATTGACTTTGATGGGTGGTCGATTATTTATGTATTTGTTCCCAAATTACGGAATACTCTCCCCCAGTCTGTTTGGGATGCAACTTCTCTATCTTGATTTAAATCTCTGTTGAAGACCAGCTGTATTGTCCTCTTGTTTACTATGTTGATGTGTAATGTGTTGATGCTCTTTGACTGCACAGCGTCCTTGAGCATGTGTAAATCTTTATGGTAAATAATAATAATAATAATAAAGGATCTGCACATTTTACGGGTTAATTAAAAATATTCTGGGCGATGATCTGCCAGAGTATACAGTACTAGAGTGAACTGGGCTGAGCCCCACATCTTTACATGTCCAGTCAACATATTTTCCCATCTGTATCACTACATAGTGGAAGGAAAGGGTTTATCTGCTTGTAAACCTCCACCAGGTGCATGATGGGGAAATAAACTCAGAGCTCTAGTTGCAGTCCTGCAAACAGGGACCCTGCAAGATCAAAGGGACCCCAGTCAAAAATGCAAAATCATAGTCTGTGGCTCTGTCTTTAGATGTGAGAGGGTGTCAGTCTTTAGTCTTTCGAAAGTCTTTTCTTTGATACTTTTTTAAGTCCCACAACCGGGGAAATTCCACCCCCGCATTTAACCCATCCATGAAGTGAAACACTACATACACACTAGTGAATACACACACACTAGGGGGCAGTGAGAACACTTGCCCGGAGCGGTGGGCAGCGCTACCCACGGCACCCGGGGAGCAGGAGGGGGTTAGGTGTCTTGCTCAAGGACACCTCAGTCATGGGCTGTCGGCTCTGGGGATCGAACCGGCAACCTTCCGGTCACAGGGCCAGATCCCTAACCTCCAGCCCACGTCTTTCAGAGTCTTCTCAAAGTTCTTCTGGTGTATGGTCAGCATTAGGAGGATCCAGAGGCCTTTGATGACCGATTACTTGGTGTGTTTGTGTTTTTGCGTGCAGGAGTTGGAGCAGAAGACGTTCATTTACACTAAAGGCTGTGTGCCGCAGTTTGAGAAGTGGCTGCAGGAGCATCTTACAGTGGTAGCCGGGATTTTCATAGGAATCGCACTGCTGCAGGTGACTGGATTACGCTGTTTACTTTGCATTACTATTTACTGTGATGTGTAATTCACTACGCATGTGTTCTTTATCGACAGGTTTGAGTCTGAATTTCTGTTTGTTTTGATGTCAGAAATGGACAAAAATGTAAAGGATATAAAGGCAAATGTTTTTCTTTCCGGTTTCAGATTTTTGGGATTTGTTTGGCTCAGAATCTGCTGAGCGACATCGAGGCCGTGAGAGAGAGCTGGTAAGAACTGACGAGATGTGGAGTTTCATTATAGCTTTTAATTCATAGTAATTACTTTGGCTCAATCCCATTTCTTCTTTTTACCCGTACTCCTTGTTTTCGAGTGTCACCCTGACCCCATGGAACTGAGTTACAGGGCAGTGGTTGAGATCTTCCCTCTGAAATGAGACCCTCTATTAAAAAGAGCATCATTTCATTAACAGCTACTAGCGCCGCTCTGTGGGCGACCCTGCCCGTCTGCAGTGACAGCAGAGGAGGGGAAAGTTCACCTCCTCACTGCTGGACTTTAGTTACATTTAGGGATCATAAGCCTTCAAAGAGGGGACAATTATTTACTATCCCCCCCCCCCCCCCCCCCCCCCCTAATTCTTCAGTGATATGAAGCTGAAGTCAGATATTCACCAGATTCTTGTTTAAATTTTCCCGTTCCACCTTAAATGGTGCAGTGTTTACATTCTGGTGCTTCAGGTGGAACAGGAAGGTTAGGTAGCTAGCTACCAAGATATTAGCATGCTACCAGTGATTTTTTATGCTTGTTATGAAGAAAACAACCAAAATACACTGAAACCACATTAAACTAAGATAAAACAGTGGTTATATAAATTTTTTAACAGAGAAAATTCTCACATTTTTGTGTTTCTTTGGTCTCTTGTTCAGCCGTCTTGCCGGTTTTTCTTTTTTTCTCATAACACTCAGTCTGGAGTCTCTGAAAAACCTCCATTTGGAGGGTCATGTCATCGTCCTATCCCGCTATCTCAACAACAACTGGGACACCCTGACCTTAGATGTGAACGTGCAGAACAGAGGGCTAAGGGCTCAGGGGTAGGGGCGAGGGGTGAAATGGGATTGGGCCTTTGGCTCATGACTCAGACGTCGCACCTACATTACCTGAGATCCTAAAACAAATAGAAATGAAGAGGTGGGTGATGGAGGGATAAAAAGCCAAGAGCAACACAATCGCACAATCAAAGAGCCGATAACCCAGCAGGTTGTGCTTGTGCTGCATTTAAGCAGTTTGACTTGCAGTGTTCATACAGAAAAACACTTTTTCATGGGAGTGAGTGGAGGATACTCAATATTAAAAGAATAAACACACACAGATCAGGCGTAACGTCATGACCCCCCTTCTTGTTTCCCTGCTCATTGTCCATCTTATCAGCTCCACTTACGTCAGAACGATTTGTCTGATCTGTGTGTGTGTGTGAATTATTGCTTGTGTGGCTTAAACTTTTTTAACTAAACTAATTTGCTAGAAAAACAACACGTAAGATGCGAAACATGGTGAGTACAGGTCAGTGATGGCCTGTGAAAACAGTACAGAAACAGCCTTTGTTTCTGCTTTATTACCAAATGACAGTAAAGCGTATTTGTTTTCTTTTCCTGAATCTCATCTGAATTCCATCTGAAATCCTTTCAGTCTGTTCACCTGATGAGCTGAACCCACTCAACTCCCCGTCGCCTGGCAACACGGCTGACACAGCCTCATCTCGGTATCCTAGCAACCAACGAGGAGCTCAATTTTCATACTTTCATCGTCCCCCCCCCCCCTTAAAATGGTTAAAAGTGTTACCATGACGACAGCGAATATCCGGAGATTTTGTCACTTTTTAAAATTTGGGCTCAGAGCCTTGGATAGAGAAATAGTCGTCTCGTGTTCTTGTTATATAGACTTGTTGAAAGGCTGCAGTACACCCAGTGTCCACCGGATGTCACTGTAGTTACAGTATTCCCCATGAAGAGCCGCACCATGTTTTGTAGAACTCGAGAAAACTGCCTTCTTTCGAAGTATTTGACAAAAATCTCATTTATACAGTCCCCCCCTGTAACTCAAATGTGCACAGACAAGACATGTTTGCTCATTCATTTTAGCACCGGAGCTCTGATGCTAAAGTGGCTAACAAGTAATAGGAAAAGTACAGACAAGATGAAGCTGTTGTTTTTAGCTAAATGACTCACTTTTGTCCACTTTGATATGTATCAACTCGTCATACAGTGTCAGAAAGCAGGTCTGTTTGAGATTACTCAGCAACTCATCAAGGTTTTCTACAATGCTAATACGTTTCCATTACCTCAGTAGGTTGCTTGTGCTTTTTAACTGTTTTGGCTTCCAGTGTTCAGACATCGTTTGAGTGTTTTTTCCATAGGAATGAATGGAGGAATGCTCAACATCCTGAAACTGAATCGTTCCACTTAACACCTATTAAGCCACCGCAGTCAGCCGAACTCCCCTTACATCACCATCATACAAGTATGATAGCAAAACCTTAGCAACCACCAGCTTAGAACAGCAATGGCCTAGCAAAACCTTAGCAACCACCAGCTTAGAACAGCAATGGCCTAGAAGAACCTTAGCAACCACCAGCTTAGAACAGCAATGGCCTAGCAAAACCATAGCAAACACAAGCTTAGAACAGCAATGGCCTAGCAGAACCTTAGCAACCACCAGCTTAGAACAGCAATGGCCTAGCAGAACCTTAGCAAACACAAGCTTAGAACAGCAATGGCCTAGCAAAACCTTAGAAACCACATGAGATGGCATAGCTCTGGTCGAGCCACACCTTAGCAACCACCTGGAATAGCATAGAAAACAGCCTAGCAACACCCTAGCAACCACATCGAATAGCATAATGTAACTCGTAAGTCCTGGCAAGCTTAGCAAAAGTACAGACAGCACAGTTACTATTATTTTTAGCTAGATGACATACTTTGTCCAGTTTTATAGATATCCACATGTCATACTGAGCCAGAAAGCACATAAGCAAACTTGTCTTGGCTGACTAACTGCATTTGCAGTAAGGAGGGAAACTGTAAATTAGATGTTACGCTAAACGGTTCCTTTAAAGATCTGGTCTGGAATCACTTCAACTGGTGGGCCAACAGAGGCCTTCCAACAACAACAATGCAGCAAAGCCCTGCTGGTCTTCATGAATACTATGACGTGTGCTAGCCAAGTTAGTATGCTAAGTGGTGCTGATTAAGCCAGCATGGAGTTGCTCAGGATTAGTCTGTTCAGCTAACTCAAATTATACTATACTATATATACTATAGCTAACCTGGGAGTCCTGCAGATATACTCATCCATGGTGCTGTTAATACAGTTTCAGAGCGGGGCTTCAGGCCCATCATCTCACCGTCTCTCACAACAATCATGCTTCTGCTTCTCTTTCTATGAAGTTCTCGAGACGTCGCTTTCATCAAGATGTGAAGTGTACATATGAAGTCATTTGTAAGCACTGCTTTTTTTGTGAACAGAAGTTAGGTGGTGTCAGACATTGCCTATTAAATCAGTTGTGTAGAAACACACCTCGTTTCCGGTCGAGAAGATAAAGGCACCGCATGCGTACTGGAATAACATTCGACTTTCCTAAAGTGTTGAATTATAATGTTCTTTTTTTTTTTTTTTTTTGTCGTGAACGACGGTAAGTATATCAGTATGGACAAAATGGATTTTAAATTGACCGCAATGTAACTGTTCAGACTCCGTTCTGAATATCAGTCGGTCGAATTCTGCTTTGAATGTTAAATGGATTTGAAAGATACGTTGGAATGCAATGCTAATTTGTATCCTTCTCCAGCTGAGAGCACTTTGCACTTAAGTTAGCTCATTTAATTAGCGTAATTAAATCCAAACGTTTTTGAACACATAGCCTGCATAGTTTTGCTTTTAATGCACACAGGTGTTACTGAATGCTGCTTGGACGTATGTAAATAAAGGCAAAATTCCAGAAACGCACCCACGAAGCAGCTGGGCTGGTGGAAAACCAGTGGGAAGGTCAAGTGTGCCATCTGCTGGCAGCGTTCAAAACATCAAATCTCCATTCATTTTTCCAAAGGAAAATTTTTTGCAATTAAGACCTTTAGCAAAACAGTCAGTGTGTGACCACAAAACAACATTAGCTACAAATACAATGTAATAACAGAACATTTTGCTGAGCCATGTAGTATGAAGGCTAAAATACAGTTGTGCTTCAAAAGCTGTGTGTCGATGGCACCTCATGGGATGTGTGGTCAGTTTTTTTGGGGGGAGAAATGCTCATAAAAACTGTATTTCTGTCTTAATTATCGATTAATAACTCAGACATGTCGAATATATTTACATTAAGCTGTTAATCTACGTTTTGAGCGCCGACAGCGGGGACGACAACTTTCCTTCCCAACAGCTGAACTGAGGTTCTGGAATGAGCTTCTCAAGAACATTGTAGCTGTTAATCATTTGAACAAGGCTCAGTCATACTAGCAAAACAATGCTAATGCTAGTGGTGAAGTTTTGCTTGCAAAACATCCTGTAACAGCTCTGAAGATCCAAAATGGAGGAAGAGTTCATTTTAGCAGCTTATTAGCATAACAGTTTATATAAATGCTGTAAATACAGTTTATTATAAATGTGCTGTCTTTCTGGATTAAAATGGTGTGTCTGTCTTAACGTAGCGACTTAGCTAGGCTAGCAACCAGTTCAGACACTTTCCTCATTTTCACCTTCTAGCCACAGCTGAATTCATTAAGATTAAGATTAATTGACCCTTATTAGTCCCACAACAGGGAAATTTCACCTCTGCATTTAACCCATCCGTGAAGTGAAACACCACATACACTCTAGTGAGCACACACACACTAGGGGGCAGTGATCACACTTGCCCGGAGCAGTGGGCAGCCCAATTCGCAGCGCCCGGGGAGCAGTTGGGGGTTAGGTGTCTTGCTCAAGGACACCTCAGTCATGTGCTGTCGGCTCTGGGGATCGAACCGGCGACCTTCCGGTCACGAGGCTGGTTCCCTAACCTCCAGCCCATGACTGCCCCAATTGCTGCTAAATTCATGGCGAAATTGCATCCTGCACCAAAACAGACATCTGTAAACACGTCTCTAGTGTGACTGTGGCTTAATAGCTCAACACCACAGTCAGCCAAACTCCCCTTACATCACCATCATACAGGTATGATAGCAGAACCTTAGCATCCACCAGCTAAGCACAGCGATGGCCTAGCAGAACTTTAGAAACCACATTGAGCTAGCATAGCTTTGACCATGCAACACCTTAGCAACCACCTGGAATAGCACAGAAATCAGCCTAGCAACACCTTAGCAACCACATGGCATAGCATAATGTAGCTCATGTAGCTAGAAAGTACTGGCAAGCAAATGCAGAAGTACAGACAGTATAGCTACTATTATTTTTAGCTGCACCAACACAGAAGAGTTATTTCCTGATCTCTCTTGTAAACGCGTCTGTAGTGTGACTGTGGCTTAATAGTTCAGATGATTCCCCGACTACATTGTTCTTGAATGTCTTTAGTTTAGTGATTTGTACTTTTTCGATGACTTCCCGCCAAAATTATGACGTTCTATGATCTCATATTAGAAAGGATGATGACATAAATTATTAGCTTAAATGTTGGTGAAACTGTTGTTTCTTTCAAAATTTCAACATTTCTGTGAAATTAGCTTTACAGAAATGTCCTGTAGTTTGTACTGTAGGATCAATTTAGACTTTAATTTGCCATTTTAATTTGAAATTTTCTTCATTTTCTGCAAACTTTGTCAGACCAAAACCTTGTAACTCTTTTTTTTTTTTTTTTTTTTCTTTTGTTTTTTAATGCAAGGTTTTGTTCTTATAACAAAAAGATGTAACATTAGCGCAGCAGGGTTTATCAAGCAAGCCGAAACAGTCGACTGATATATTTTGTGACTGTGGCACTTTTTGTTTTTTCGTTTTATTTTTAACTTTTTCGGCTCCTCGTGTTTAAACACCTGCGCTCTGGCTCTTCATGCTTCTGTGGTCATAATCGTCCAGCGGCACTTGGCTTACAGGACAAGCTAATTCCCACGTTCGTTGGCCAGGATGTGTCGATACAGATGAATATTCATTTCTCACGTTGTGACCGAAGGCGTATTTGTGCTGTCGGTTTACAGTAGCAGTTAAAAGGTTGGGCCCACCTGCTCGAATGTGTGTGTTTCATAATCTTAAAGACGTTATCTGCTCATTTATGTTTAAATGCATAATTTGTGTAGGAATGTAGGACGTTAATGTGTTTTTTCTTAATTTTGTTGTCTTTACACTTACATAGATAGATAAACTTAATTAATTTCGCCATGGGGAAATTTGGAATAATTAAGTTATTATTTGAGCTAGAACCTACAAACTTTGCAGGATTGTACGACTTATGCCTAAAGGATATGCTTATGATATGATGTTCCATTGGACAACTCACCCTCATGGACATGATCAACAGATTCTGATATATATATATATATATATATATATATATATATACACGCACTAATGCAGTAAAGTAATTACAGAGCAGTTACAGTTATTACACATTACATACACATACACAGACGCACTTATACACAGTAATAGTACAGGTACTATTCAATAATGAATTAAATACGCACTACAAACGCTCATCAACACTACAAACACACTATCTAAGGAATCACCTGGGATAACATCATGGCCTAACACCAACTTAGCTACGATGTACCACCTATCAACGCCCTAGCAACCAACTGCAATACCATAGCAGCTGCTAAGCAACAACCTATCAACTGGCCAGAATATCACTGAAACCAACTACATCGCAACCACCTGGAAAACCAGTTTACACTACCGAACAATGTCAACAACAATTTCAGCTTAAAATAACCCAGAAACACATAAATTACCAAGAATATCACTGAAACCAACTACTTTGCAACCACCTGGAAAACCACTTTACACTACCGAACAATGTGAACAACAATTTCAGCTTAACATAACCAAGAAACACATATACGCAGTATAAGCAATACAGTTGAAAAACAATCTATTTTAGCTTTTTGTTTTTTTTTAGCCATTTCCGCTAAGCCAATTTACAGTTTGCTCACAAACTTTACTTTTCTACTTCTAATTATACCTTGTGAGTGGGCATGGCCAAACTTTTTACTGCTGCTGTAAATGACTGAACTTGAAGCTTCTATTCACTATACAGCCAATCAGAATGAAGAAATCTGATTGACATATGAAACCACAGATCAGATTCCTCATTTGGCACTATTAACACTTCTAAACAGGGTTTTTTCTCTTAAATAGTACTAACTACTTTTGTGTGTTGATGTTGTTGGTGTGATTTTGTTTGATTATTATACGTCTTTTTACAGTATTGTATTTGACAAACTGTTTACCATCTTTAACTGGGATGGTGGTGTTGTACACAATAAAGTTTGATATGTTTTTGTAAGCATGTGTTCTGTTTCCAATGCCTTCTTTGACAATGCAAATATTAACTGTATTCAAAGGATTCAGCCTCTGGCAGCAATAGTAGCACAAGCATTAACATTACCCTTCACTGGAACTAAAGGGCCTGAGCCCAAACCCTCCTCCACCAAACTGTACTCTTGGTACTGTGCATTCAAATACGTAGTGTCCTCCTGTTATCAGGAAAAACACAGATTTGTTAATCAGACTGCCAAAAAGGAACACTTGATTCATCACTACAGACTAAATGTTTCCAATGCCTCTTCGTCTAGTGGCGGCGCTTTACACCGCTTCAGCCGACACTTGGCATTGAGCATAGGGATCTTAGACCTGTTTTGATGTACTCAGCCATTAAAACCATTTTTAAAACCAAGTGCCCAGTGATGCTGCTTCCAGAGGCAGTTTCAAACTCTCTTGAGTAATGCAAGGAGACTTTTACATGCGACACGGCGAGTTAAGCCTCTGTGCTACATCTGCGGTTGTTTGTTTTTTTTCGCAATTATTGTTCTTCCGTCTTATTGTTCGCTGAAGCCAGGTGAACATCGTCTCCCCAAGAAGTATGCTGAGGCCTTTAGGAGGGGTATCCATATACCTTTGCCTTTGGCCATATATTGTACATTAGGGATGCAGCGGTACAGTGTGCCCACGTGTCGGCATGTATCATGGTTTTAGGTTCACACAAAAAAAACTTATAGGCAAATAAAACGTTCCATCCAAAAAATAGCAGCATGACTGACTAAGCCTGGTTTCTGTCTGTACTGTATGAGATCAACAAGAGAAACACGTTAAAAGTGCTTCTCAGCTTTGACAACCTGTAGACGACAAAATCTCTATTTGTCAATGTCAATTTAGATTAGAAATGAGCAGATCAGAGGGACAGTGAAGGTGGATGAAAGGGTTAACTCTGCTCCAACTCTGCTCTAAGCAGATTTTGCAACAAACATAGCTGCTGTCCTTGGCAGTTTGCTAGACTTTTTGATGATTGGATGGATCAATGCCCTTTTCAAATAGGTGGGAACTGTTGCCGTGCTTAGGCTACTATTAATGATGGCTACAACCTCAGGCCCTATCGTGTCAAAGACATCCTTAAAAAATCAAGAATCCAAAGCATCTAAAAGGCAGGAAGTCGTTTTCAATTGGCCAATAATTCCTTTCAATTCCAAGAAGGTGATAGGCTCAAACTGCTCAAAGACAGTAGGACAAGTCACTAAGATAGGGGGAGCAAAGGAGGGACATTTAATAGCAGATCTTAAGTTTGTGATTTTCTCAGTGAAAAACTGTGAAAATGTTTCCCAAATGTTTACAGAGGATTTGAGGTATGCAGGGTTTTTAATGTTCAGGCTGTTCTTCTTGACAATGGTGGAAAAATATGAGACTTTTTCAGCTTTCACTGTCTTTTGGTACTTACACCAGCTTTCCTTAAGTACTTCATAGGATACCTGTAGCTTATCCTTTTTCCATTTCCGTTCTGCTTTTCTACATTCTTGCCTGACCGCATGAGTAGTGGTGTTGAGCCATGGCTCGTTTTTAGGCTTAGAAGGAATGAATTTAAACGGAGCTATAGAGTCTAACAGATTACCTCAGGTAGACTAGAAGGCTGCCAGTAGGTTATTGGTATCACAGCATTCAAAAGGTGCATTACAGTATTCTACAGTATTAAAAGCAGCAAGAAAATGTTCAGCAGTATTCGTATGTAACATACGAGTGTACCGACCCCTTATAGAGGGAGCAACAGTACTAACCCAGGATGTTTCAAACATGATAGGATTGTGATCTGAGAACACGGCATCATGCAGTTCAAGATTGTCAACAGGGACACCAAAAGATAAGGCAAGATCAAGAGTATGCCCCTGTTCATGAGTAGGGCCCCTTACTGACTGTACAAGATTAAAAGAGTCCACCAGATCCAGGAATTCTTTAGCCAAAGGCTTATCCGGACAACACACATGAATATTAAAATCTCCCATAATTAAAACCCTGTCATGCTTGAGCATAAAATCAGCCAGAAAGTCCGAAAAGTCATTTATAAAATCCTTGTTGTATTTCGGGGGGCGGTAAATTATGGCGCAGGCAATTGAGTGGGAACAGTCCAGTTCAAACAGCAGCAGTTCAAAGCTACAGTAGGACGCTGCTGACAACTTTCTACAGCTGAGATTGTCTCTAAAAATACTTGCTAGGCCACCCCTGCGTCCAGGCAGTAAGTCACTAAAAACACTCAGCTCACCAGCATTGGTCCAGGTCTCAGTTACACACATCAAATGCAGTGTATGTGTGGTAAAAAAGTCATTAACAATGAAGGTCTTGTTACTGACAGATCTGGCATTTACGAGGGCTATTGTTGTTTATTCTCAGGTGGGATGACGAAAGCTCTGTAGACACTATCTGGATTTAAACATGAACAACTTTATTTCAAATTAAAGATAGCGCTAAAAGCCGTTGTTGCAGAGGCCCAGTAGCCAATGTGGAATCTCTCCAAAGTCCAAGATGCTTCAGCTTTTTAAAGCAAAATTTACGCACACACATAACGCAAAATCCATGCATTAGCACGTGACAAGATCTTATGGTATGGCTTACATCTGGGTTTTGTTATTATGGCCTCAGCTTCTAGAAAGACAGAGAGGCCCAACTCTCTCCTCGGACCTGAAACTAGGGCCCCCTCGCTCAGGCTCCATCGACACACACAGAGCCTATTTCAGCCAGAGCTCTATTGAAACATATGGAGCCTTCTGATAGTACTTTCAGACAGCAAACAGCTAGATGTATATTAAAGCCCAATATCATATCAATATCATATATAACATTTTATCAAGCCTGATACTCTTCACTGTCCTTGTGGGAGTCAGGGTCAGAGGGACAGCCGCCCGGGGTACCCAGCCCAGGGGGCGAACATTTTGCGGGTTCACCCCTCTCCCACGACGCCGGGGAGAAAAAACAACAGGAATCCGTTCCACTACCGAGTCCACAAGGGATTTGAGCCAGACAAACGCAGGACTAGGGAAGTGCCAGTTAGATGTTGAGTGGTGCGTAAAGTCGCAGTCCGTTCCCACATTATGTGACCGGGATCCAGGGTTAGCTGTTACATGCACTTTTAATTTCACCAGCAGGCCCGCACGTTTTCCTCGCCGTCTAAACCGACTCCTCCGTGGGAGGAGTCACCTGGTTCCCGCCGCAGGTGAGCAGGTATGCTTGCCTAAAAGGGGGCACGGGGAGAGCTCCAGTTATGGTCTCCTTGCCCACTATTTCCAGCTACAGATCCAATATCCAATAGGGATTGGCGATCATAAACTAAAAGTGAGTTAATAGACTGAGTTAATAGTAAAATATTACTGCTGAAATGTGTGTGGGAGGGGATGCTGTAAAGGCCGGAAGCGTCGTGTAGCATCACGTAGCAAATGCTATGAAAACACCAGTAGGGGGAGCTGATTAACATCAAGCTCGAGTTCATTTTTACACTCAGCTCTGAAATAAAGGGTTTAGCATCACTCACCACCCTTGGCAACTATATACTACTTCTTCTTTAAAAACTTGCTGTTTTTAGGCTGAAAGTACCTTTAGCGTCTGTCTATATACCTAAAAGACTGGCTGACAGAGTCGCGTGCATTGTTGCACATTTGTTGAATTGTTGAATCAATGAAATGATCTTTATTAGTTGGCTTGCAGCGACTGAGCCGTTAGCCTGAGGACTGTAAGCAAAGGGAGCAGGCAGGGAGTTAAGGCAACTGCAAACTGGGTAATGGGTATGTAATTTAGTGCAAAGGCAGGTCCATTAGTGCCCCAGTGTTACTGCTAATGACTAGTCTTTGCTAAATGTATAAGACTCTCAAAGTAAGGTCAGCAAGTAAAATTTGGGATAATTCCTGCAGTGAATGATGCTTATTCATATGGGTTTATTTATGTGACCGCATTATGAAACACTCTGGTTAGTGTTTTATTTTAAAGAGCGATCTGAGTGGTCAGCACTGTCATACGTACACATAGTGTTCCATTCCTCAGATGTAATTAGGCGTAGAGAGGAGGTAACGTGAAAAAGGAAGGGAAGGATACAAACAACAGTAGTTGCAATTTCAGTCAATGTTTTTCTTTACTTCCCAGTGTGGAATTATTAGCCTTAGTATTGTTCATATTACTCTTTTAAGATGTATTATGTTTAGCATTGAAAGCTTAATGGTTATATTGTACAATTCTAAGAGCTAAGAGTCAGCACATAAGGCTGTGTGCTGACTAATGTTGGAATACACAAGGACGTTAGATAACAGGAAATACCTCGAAGCTAATAGTAGTAGACCCTGGGATTAGCACACCACACATGTGGTTCATCTGGTCAGATAAGCAGAGCCATTGTCTGGAAAACGGGGGGAGTTGGTAAACACAGGGAATACCTTAAGCTGACCTTGCAGATGCACTCACGTCTGAGCGCATCCTAAACTTTTATGATGTGGATTAGTGAGATGGCCTAACACACACACTACTGATATCTGGGGTAAGGAAGGAGCGGTCATGCGACTGTAAAAAGGGAGTCAGATGAGAAGGGGTCAGAGCTTACTTGGGAGATACATGATGCATGTTCTCTGTTTGTAACCTCTCCAGAATTCTGTAATAAAACCGTTTGTTTCACTTCAGTCTGATCTACTCGTCTCATTTATTTTGCATCAACGAACACGCAGGACTGGTTTCGTCCACAATTTGATGACCCCGACGTGATGCAAAGGAGACCATTGGAAAAACAAGCTTGATCTTTCTCCTCCATTACTCATCACAGGCGCGCCATTTACTCAGGTTGGCAGAAACCTATTTAAATAAATTCTGCATATTGACAACTGCTAAATTATGGATGGGTAAAAGAGGTTGGATCAGGTGATTAAATTTAAAGGACTGAATTGGAACAAACATAAAGTAAAAATATACTGAGTGATTAATAAGGTATTGGGTCTGTGGTTTTTTGCCGGGAATTGGTGAACCCCTCCCGTCATCTGACGAGTGAATGGGATAAGGACTGGGTTGAAAGTCCCTGGGATTGGCTCTCCCTAAAACAGGGTTGGAGTCCCTGAGGTTCAAGTCCTCTAAAGTACCAGGTTGGAGACCCTGAGGTTCAAGTCCTCTAAAAGTATCAGGTTGGAGTCCTTGAGGTTTGAGTCCTCTAAAGTACCGGGTTGGAGTCCCTGAGGGTGGTCCTCTTAAGTACCGGGTTGGAGTCCCTGAGGGTGGTCCTCTAAAGCGCCCATTCGTGATAAGTTTGAAGTTCTTCACATGCAGCAAACCTAACGGTGACAACTGAGCATTGTGAGTTGAGCAAGTAAAACTTCGAAGACGTCTTGGTGAGTACCAGTTTTTGATCAACATGGCTGAATACAGTAAAAGAGATTTAGAAAAAAATTGGATAATACAGTTGGAGTGGGGAATTGGCAATGGAAAACATTGGAGAGACAGATAATCATTTTGGCTAAAGCGGTTTATGACTTAGAGATAGACCCGAAAAAGTGAAGGCAGAAACAGAGAAACTGTTGAGAAAATGGATGTTGGATAAAGAACTGTCTCCCCATGACCAGATTTCCTTGGGACAGGCGTTAAATGATTTTACAGCTAGAGCAATAAAGGAATTAGACGAGGCTAAGGCAGAACATGAAAAGGCAGGAATGTTTAAGAAGGGAAAAGCAAGGAAGAGGTTATCAGATGCAGAACAGGAAATAGCTAAGGTCAGAAGGTTGAAGTGCACATATAATGGCAACCTGGATAGAATGGTAAGTATCCCCAAGTATCCCCACCCTCCTATGATAACCTAACGCCAGGCATTTTGACATGGACACCTGAGCTACAGCAGGCGTTCATTGAACTAAAGCAGGAACTAGTGCATGCGGCTGACCTTGCTAGACCAGACTACACCATGAAAGGAGACAGGTTATCTCACCAGTGCGGGCAAACCCGTAAAACACAAGGAAGAGTTCTTAGCACTAGAGAAAGCGATACAACTACCAAAACAGGTTGCCATCATAAAGTGCAAGGGACATCAGAAAGGGGACTCATTGGTGGAAAGAGGTAATGAGGCAGCAGACAAGGCAGCAAAGGAAGCAGCAGGTTATAAAAGAACGAAGTTGGCAGATGGTGTTGAAGGAAGGAGAACCATGGGAACCAATTCCGACAGGAGAAAAGCTCAGGCAAGTGCAGGACCAGGCTAGCCCAGAAGAAAAGACTATTTGGCTGGATAAAGGTGGTAGAAAGATTGAATTAGTCTGGGAAGGTCCCAATGGACTTTGGTAAAAGCAGGGCTGGGAGAAGCTCACGGGTTGGCACAAGTAGGAAAGGTACAGATGAGGGAAAACTTGAAAGGATGGTGGCATCCATTTCTAACCGCTATGATAGCCACACATGTAAAAGAATGTAAAGTATGTAATGTAAATAATGTGGCAAAAAACTTGCAAACCAGGGGTAGGAAAATTCCCTAAGCCCAATGGCCTGGAGGAACATATTCAGATAGATTATACAGATATGATTCAGACAGTCAGGAAGTACAGGTATCTGTTAATGTTCGTGGACGTATTTTTGGATTGGGTGGAAGCGTTCCCCACTATGAGGAAAGGTAGCAAATCAGTCTGTAAAATGTTGATCAATCACTGGATTCCCCAACACGTGTTTCCCAAAAGAATTCACTCAGATAATGGTACTCACTTAATAAGTAACGCCTTGGCATGGGTAGAACAAGTACTAGGCCTATAGCTTCTTAAATGTTAAGATATCTGTAGATTAGCCACTGTGTGAAAATTGGCTTTGAGAAATAGTCGGATTTGGCTTGATAAAATTTTTGATGAACACCCCGGCCCCAGGGAATTTGGTGGATAAAGTTAATAAAGAAAAGTGAATGGTGGCAAAAGCATGCTATAGTAATGTATGAATGAGTCGACTTTAAGGAAAATGCTGAGCTCGTTCTGTGTGTGTGTGTGTGTGTGTGTACACGAAGCTGGACTTCGTCTGTGTGTCAGCCCCTCCTTTTCTGAGTAAGACGTGTGTGCGCAGATTTGGGTCTGTGTGTGTGTCTGAGCGCCACCCCTCCCTCTTCTCTTTCTGGGGGTGAAGCGTTTATGTTCTCTGACCTGCTGTGTGTCTATAGAGTAACTTTATGAGAGTTGAGGATTGACAAGGAATGATATTTGCTTTATATAGTTAAAACTTAAGGAGCCTTTGTAGGGGACTTTGCTGAAAAATTAAAATAAATAAATAAATAGATTTATGAGTCTCTTATATGGAGGACAATTAAACTTAGAATCACTAGTTAAAGTGAGTAATGTTTATAAAATTTGAATATTATTAATGTGAGGAGGAAAAGTCGTATAGATGAGGAGTCCTATGTTTTGTTTTACCTTTATATGGTTATAAACAACAATGAGTCTTCTTTGGGAGACAAAAGAGGACTTTTGATTATATCGTGGACATCTAAGAGTTCAGTAAAATCTATGAACCTCTTTTCAGAGACGTCGATAAAATATATA
This sequence comes from Pygocentrus nattereri, assembly GCF_015220715.1. Lineage (NCBI taxonomy): Eukaryota > Metazoa > Chordata > Actinopteri > Characiformes > Serrasalmidae > Pygocentrus > Pygocentrus nattereri. The sequence goes on along the minus strand of NC_051232.1, from coordinate 4,899,720 downwards.
TAAATGAGATGAGCTCCCAAGAAAGGACAGAATAGTTGAGGAAGTAAATAACCACTGTGCTGACAGATAAGTGTATAAATGTGTGCATTGTTAAAAGAATGGATTGCGATTAACTCTTTGTTGTGTCATATTCACTTTTGTTTGAATGAGCAGGAGAGAGCCAGATGACTGTGGGCAGAGAACCAGTGCATTACCTAAACTGAGCTCCATTGAAGACATATGTGGGTGACTAAGAGGCTACTGTTTTATCCACAAACTCTTTCACAAACTTAGAAATTAGTATTTAGATGTAAGGGCATTTAATTCTAGCTAGCACTGTTTATAAATCTTCAGTGTGTGTTCATTTATTGATGAATAAAGAAATTTGTAATTAACAAAAAGGGTTAATAAGGGAACTGTTAAAAAAGACAAAAAGCAAACTAAGGTGTCAAATGTAATTACTCCGGTTGAGGTTGTGCGGAAGAGTTTATGGTGGGAACACAGCCTGCCATAGGAGGTATCAGGAGACTTTTAGCTAATCTCCTAGGGGTTCCAGCTATGGACGAGATTCTACAGAAAGCTGGACTAAATTGATATGTGGGGACTGCTGAGAATGATCCAGAGCTGTTTTCTGCAGTTTGAGGACGAATGTAGAGAGCATTGAGTGATACATTTCCGACAAATGCGCATCCTGATAATATTCTGATTGAGCCACTCGGACTGAAAGAAAACCCGAGAGCTTATGTTTCAAGAGCCCTTCAAGTGTGGAGAAATGTTACAGGAAATGATCCGGATTTGAATCAAATGGAACAGTCCATTTTACGAGCCAAAATACAGAAGAGGTTGCCCCCACCAGTGAGGAGCAAACTGGCAGAGGTGGTTGGCCTTGGAAGTATGGCAAAAGGTGTGAATACAGATCATATAGCCAACCAGGTGGGGATGACAAGAAGAAGGAGAAGAAGCAGGCTTTGGTCAAATAGAGTCAGTCTCTGCTAAATCAGCTATCATCACAACAATAGCTGAGTCAGGTTCAGCTCTAACTATCTCAGCTATCATTGATACCTCCAGCTGTTGCATGCTCTGATGAAGCACATGGGTTAGCTTATCTTGCAAGAGGGGAAGTTAGAAGTAAAATCACAAAGGCGTATGGGTTTTGGGCACCATACTTACTTGAGTAGATTGATTATGTCAGAGGTAGGTGCACAATCTGTTGGAGAAATAATGTTCGGAAGGGTATGATAGTTCCTCCTGGTCACATTCCGACTCCAAGGGGTCCTATGCATGAGTTGTTGTGGATTTTTGTTGGCATCATAAAACCAGTTGAAGGGAAAAGATATTTATTAGTGGTAGTAGCTTTATCAGTACCTAAATTTTGTGTAAAGAAGTCATAGGTAGATAGGGACTTCCAGATCTCCTTAGAAAATGGGAAAGAGTTTGTGGATAAGATAGTAAGAATGATTTTGCAAAATTGGGGATTAGACAACGTCTTGGAGCAGTTTACCATCCATAAAGTCAAGGGATTTGTGAAAAAAATGAATGCTAGTTTGAAAAATCGCATTGCCAAAATCTGTCAGCAGACAGGTTTAAATTGGGTAGCAGCACTCCCATTAACATTAATGATGAAGACGAGGATGAGGTGGAAGAAGGTGAACTGGTGGAAGAATATTCTTTTTGAATAGTTAATCATTTTATATTCATTCTTAGTGGATCTGGCATTATCTTATGGAGTTGTGATTCGCATATGATGTGTCTGTTGTTTTTCCCAAGGACTCGCTGTTGTTTTCTTTCCCTTTTAGAAAGAAAGGGGGGAGGTTTAGTGTTTGGAAATCGGGATGCGTTGAAGGGGTGCACACCTTCATGGATGGACGATAAAAATGGACTGAGAGACTCTGAATAAGAAGGTCTACACCCAACACCATCAACACCATTTGGGGAGTCGACATGTGGAAGAGTTTCAGTCTGATACATTGATGTGTTTATATGTCTTTGCTTGAGTACGTTGGGACCTCAGATGTGTTTTATTTTCTTTTCACGAGTTAGGGGAATGGGTTTTAGGTTTGTTATCGGGTCCGATAGGTCGACTAGCCCGCTAACGAACATTATTTTAATTTGTTTATTTTTGGGGTTCCATATGTATTTGCTTAAGTCACCTTCATACATATTGAATTTTTCTTTTAACGTTGGACTGGAGTTCCATAAAGGAGGTTGCTTGTGGCAGGAGAACCGTGAGAGAATTTTTCCTGTCCAAATTTTTTGATGGATATTTCAGGAAAGTTGGCTGCCTGACAGGTTTTTTCACTCTCACACTCCAGACAATGTCCAGTTGTTAAGCAAATGTAATGTGTTATATGTGTTGTCGCACTCATGTTCATCTTTTGTTTTTTGAGGCCATGTATAGCCACGAAGGGGGGAATATGAGGTGTATAGACGATCAACTACGAACAAAGACCGTTGTATTAGTAGATATGGGGGAATACAATTAGACTACACCTTAGGCAGCTCCACAGCATGGATATTTGATTTGTCATTCACTGCGCAGGTCAGAACTCAACAGATAGAGGTTACGATGCTATGTCTGAATGTTGACCTTTCGGGTGAAAGGTCAAAAGGGGGAATTGTGGAATTATTAGCCTTAGTATTGTTCATATTACTCTTTTAAGATGTATTATGTTTAGCATTGAAAGCTTAATGGTTATATTGTACAATTCTAAGAGCTAAGAGTCAGCACATAAGGCTGTGTGCTGACTAATGTTGGAATACACAAGGACGTTAGATAACAGGAAATACCTCGAAGCTAATAGTAGTAGACCCTGGGATTAGCACACCACACATGTGGTTCATCTGGTCAGATAAGCAGAGCCATTGTCTGGAAAACGGGGGGAGTTGGTAAACACAGGGAATACCTTAAGCTGACCTTGCAGATGCACTCACGTCTGAGCGCATCCTAAACTTTTATGATGTGGATTAGTGAGATGGCCTAACACACACACTACTGATATCTGGGGTAAGGAAGGAGCGGTCATGCGACTATAAAAAGGGAGTCAGATGAGAAGGGGTCAGAGCTTACTTGGGAGATACATGATGCATGTTCTCTGTTTGTAACCTCTCCAGAATTCTGTAATAAAACCGTTTGTTTCACTTCAGTCTGATCTACTCGTCTCATTTATTTTGCATCAACGAACACGCAGGACTGGTTTCGTCCACACCAGTTGCAAATGTGCATGAAACAAGAATAGTATTTACAAAGAAAGAGCGAGAACAATGGTAAGGTGGGCTTTCAATTGCTTGGAATTGATAATACACAGGGTGAGAGAAAATTCAACTAAACATTGCTTGAGGATGAATACTTACTTGGAAGCCCCAACCAACAGCAAAGGTGGACTGAGGATGGTGCCAAAGAAAAGACACCAAAACACCGATCTTAACCTGCCTGACTGAATCTGATTCTCAGCAAAAATACAGCTGGTGCACTCGCCCCTTCCATGATGTGAATAAACAATAAAATAACTATCATTTATGTATAGGCATTGACATACGAGTGTGTGAGAGGTTTGATAGTGAGTGTGAGAGAGTATGACAGTGTGTGTGAGAGGTTTGAATGTGAGCGTGAGAGAGTATGACAGTGTGTGTGAGAGGTTTGATAGTGAGCATGAGAGAGTATGACAGTGTGTGTGAGGTTTGATAGTGAGTGTGAGAGAGTATGACAGTGTGTGTGAGAGGTTTATAGTGAGTGTGAGAGAGTATGACAGTGTGTGTGAGAGGTTTGATAGTGAGCGTGAGAGAGTATGACAGTGTGTGTGAGAGGTTTGATACTGAGTGTGAGAGAGTATGACAGTGTGTGTGAGAGGTTTGATAGTGAGCGTGAGAGAGTATGACAGTGTGTGTGAGAGGTTTGATAGTGAGCGTGAGAGAGTATGACAGTGTGTGTGAGAGGTTTGATAGTGAGCGTGAGAGAGTATGACAGTGTGTGTGAGAGGTTTGATAGTGAGCGTGAGAGAGTATGACAGTGTGTGTAAGAGGTTTGATAGTGAGCGTGAGAGAGTATGACAGTGTGTGTGAGAGGTTTGATAGTGAGCGTGAGAGAGTATGACAGTGTGTGTAAGAGGTTTGATAGTGAGCGTGAGAGAGTATGGCAGTGTGTGTAAGAGGTTTGATACTGAGCATGAGAGAGTATGACAGTGTGTGTGAGAGGTTTGATAGTGAGCGTGAGAGAGTATGACAGTGTGTGTAAGAGGTTTGATAGTGAGCGTGAGAGAGTATGACGGTGTGTGTAAGAGGTTTGATACTGAGCGTGAGAGAGTATGACAGTGTGTTTGAGAGGTTTGATAGTGAGCGTGAGAGAGTATGACAGTGTGTGTGAGAGGTTTGATAGTGAGTGTGAGAGAGTATGACAGTGTGTGTGAGAGGTTTGATAGTGAGTGTGAGAGAGTATGACAGTGTGTGTGAGAGGTTTGATAGTGAGTGTGAGAGAGTATGACAATGTGTGTGAGAAGTTTGATAGTGAGCGTGAGAGAGTATGACAGTGTGTGTGAGAGGTTTGATAGTGAGTGTGAGAGAGTATGACAGTGTGTGTGAGAGGTTTGATAGTGAGCGTGAGAGAGTATGACAGTGTGTGTGAGAGGTTTGATAGTGAGCGTGAGAGAGTATGACAGTGTGTGTAAGAGGTTTGATAGTGAGCGTGAGAGAGTATGACAGTGAGTGTGAGAGGTTTGATAGTGAGCGTGAGAGAGTATGACAGTGTGTGTAAGAGGTTTGATAGTGAGCGTGAGAGAGTATGACAGTGTGTGTAAGAGGTTTGATAGTGAGCGTGAGAGAGTATGACAGTGTGTGTGAGAGGTTTGATAGTGAGCGTGAGAGAGTATGACAGTGTGTGTGAGAGGTTTGATAGTGAGTGTGAGAGAGTATGACAGTGTGTGTGAGAGGTTTGATAGTGAGCGTGAGAGAGTATGACAGTGTGTGTGAGAGGTTTGATAGTGAGCGTGAGAGAGTATGACAGTGTGTGTGAGAGGTTTGATAGTGAGCGTGAGAGAGTATGACAGTGTGTGTGAGAGGTTTGATAGTGAGTGTGAGAGAGTATGACAGTGTGTGTGAGAGGTTTGATAGTGAGTGTGAGAGAGTATGACTGTGTGTGAAAGGTTTGATAGTGAGTGTGAGAGAGTATGACAGTGTGTGTGAGAGGTTTGATAGTGAGTGTGAGAGAGTATGACAGTGTGTGTGAGAGGTTTGATAGTGAGTGTGAGAGTATGACAGTGTGTGTGAGAGGTTTGATAGTGAGCGTGAGAGAGTATGACAGTGTGTGTGAGAGGTTTGATAGTGAGCGTGAGAGAGTATGACAGAGTGTGTAAGAGGTTTGATACTGAGCGTGAGAGAGTATGACAGTGTGTGTGAGAGGTTTGATAGTGAGTGTGAGAGAGTATGACAGTGTGTGTGAGAGGTTTGATAGTGAGTGTGTGAGAGGTTTGATAGTGAGTGTGAGAGAGTATGACAATGTGTGTGAGAAGTTTGATAGTGAGCGTGAGAGAGTATGACAGTGTGTGTGAGAGGTTTGATAGTGAGTGTGAGAGAGTATGATAGTGTGTGTGAGAGGTTTGATAGTGAGTGTGAGAGAGTATGACAGTGTGTGTGAGAGGTTTGATAGTGAGCGTGAGAGAGTATGACAGTGTGTGTGAGAGGTTTGATAGTGAGCGTGAGAGAGTATGACAGTGTGTGTAAGAGGTTTGATAGTGAGCGTGAGAGAGTATGACAGTGAGTGTGAGAGGTTTGATAGTGAGCGTGAGAGAGTATGACAGTGTGTGTGAGAGGTTTGATAGTGAGCGTGAGAGAGTATGACAGTGTGTGTAAGAGGTTTGATACTGAGCGTGAGAGAGTATGACAGTGTGTTTGAGAGGTTTGATAGTGAGCGTGAGAGAGTATGACAGTGTGTGTGAGAGGTTTGATAGTGAGCGTGAGAGAGTATGACAGTGTGTGTGAGAGGTTTGATAGTGAGCGTGAGAGAGTATGACAGTGTGTGTGAGAGGTTTGATAGTGAGCGTGAGAGAGTATGACAGTGTGTGTGAGAGGTTTGATAGTGAGTGTGAGAGAGTATGACAGTGTGTGTGAGAGGTTTGATAGTGAGTGTGAGAGAGTATGACTGTGTGTGAAAGGTTTGATAGTGAGTGTGAGAGAGTATGACAGTGTGTGTGAGAGGTTTGATAGTGAGTGTGAGAGAGTATGACAGTGTGTGTGAGAGGTTTGATAGTGAGTGTGAGAGAGTATGACAGTGTGTGTGAGAGGTTTGATAGTGAGCGTGAGAGAGTATGACAGTGTGTGTGAGAGGTTTGATAGTGAGCGTGAGAGAGTATGACAGTGTGTGTGAGAGGTTTGATAGTGAGCGTGAGAGAGTATGACAGTGTGTGTGAGAGGTTTGATAGTGAGTGTGAGAGAGTATGACAGTGTGTGTGAGAGGTTTGATAGTGAGTGTGAGAGAGTATGACAGTGTGTGTGAGAGGTTTGATAGTGAGTGTGAGAGAGTATGACAGTGTGTGTGAGAGGTTTGATAGTGAGCGTGAGAGAGTATGACTGTGTGTGAGAGGTTTGATAGTGAGTGTGAGAGAGTATGACAGTGTGTGTGAGAGGTTTGATAGTGAGTGTGAGAGAGTATGACAGTGTGTGTGAGAGGTTTGATAGTGAGCGTGAGAGAGTATGACAGTGTGTGTGAGAGGTTTGATAGTGAGCGTGAGAGAGTATGACAGAGTGTGTAAGAGGTTTGATAGTGAGCGTGAGAGAGTATGACAGTGTGTGAGAGGTTTGATAGTGAGCGTGAGAGAGTATGACAGAGTGTGTAAGAGGTTTGATACTGAGCGTGAGAGAGTATGACAGTGTGTGTGAGAGGTTTGATAGTGAGCGTGAGAGAGTATGACAGTGTGTGTGAGAGGTTTAATAGTGAGTGTGAGAGAGTATGACAGTGTGTGTGAGAGGTTTGATAGTGAGTGTGCGAGAGGTTTGATAGTGAGCATGAGAGAGGATGACAGTGTGTTAGAGGTTTGATAGTGAGTGTGAGAGAGTATGACTGTGTGTGAGAGGTTTGATAGTGAGTGTGAGAGAGTATGACAGTGTGTGTGAGTGGTTTTGATAGTGAGCGTGAGAGAGTATGACAGTGTGTGTAAGAGGTTTGATAGTGAGCGTGAGAGAGGTTTGATAGTGAGCGTGAGAGAGTATGACAGTGTGTGTGAGGTTTGATAGTGAGTGTGAGAGAGTATGACAGTGTGTGTGAGAGGTTTGATAGTGAGCGTGAGAGAGTATGACAGTGTGTGTAAGAGGTTTGATAGTGAGCGTGAGAGAGTATGACAGTGTGTGTGAGAGGTTTGATAGTGAGCGTGAGAGAGGTTTGATAGTGAGCGTGAGAGAGTATGACAGTGTGTGTGAGAGGTTTGATAGTGAGTGTGAGAGAGTATGACAGTGTGTGTGAGAGGTTTGATAGTGAGCGTGAGAGAGTATGACAGTGTGTGTAAGAGGTTTGATAGTGAGCGTGAGAGAGTATGACAGTGTGTGTGAGAGGTTTGATAGTGAGTGTGAGAGAGTATGACAGTGTGTGTGAGAGGTTTGATAGTGAGCGTGAGAGAGTATGACAGTGTGTGTGAGAGGTTTGATAGTGAGCGTGAGAGAGTATGACAGTGTGTGTGAGAGGTTTGATAGTGAGCGTGAGAGAGTATGACAGTGTGTGTGAGAGGTTTGATAGTGAGCGTGAGAGAGTATGACAGTGTGTGTGAGAGGTTTGATAGTGAGTGTGAGAGAGTATGACAGTGTGTGTGAAAGGTTTGATAGTGAGCGTGAGAGAGTATGACAGTGTGTGTGAGAGGTTTGATAGTGAGCGTGAGAGAGTATGACAGTGTGTGTGAGAGGTTTGATAGTGAGCGTGAGAGAGTATGACAGTGTGTGTGAGAGGTTTGATAGTGAGCGTGAGAGAGTATGACAGTGTGTGTAAGAGGTTTGATAGTGAGCGTGAGAGAGTATGACAGTGTGTGTGAGAGGTTTGATAGTGAGCGTGAGAGAGTATGACAGTGTGTGTGAGAGGTTTGATAGTGAGCGTGAGAGAGTATGACAGTGTGTGTGAGAGGTTTGATAGTGAGCGTGAGAGAGTATGATAGTGTGTGTGAGAGGTTTGATAGTGAGTGTGAGAGAGTATGACAGTGTGTGTGAGAGGTTTGATAGTGAGTGTGAGAGAGTATGACAGTGTGTGTGAGAGGTTTGATAGTGAGCGTGAGAGAGTATGACAGTGTGTGTGAGAGGTTTAATAGTGAGTGTGAGAGAGTATGACAGTGTGTGTGAGAGGTTTGATAGTGAGTGTGTGAGAGGTTTGATAGTGAGCGTGAGAGAGTATGACAGTGTGTGCGAGAGGTTTGATAGTGAGCATGAGAGAGGATGACAGTGTGTTAGAGGTTTGATAGTGAGTGTGAGAGAGTATGACTGTGTGTGAGAGGTTTGATAGTGAGTGTGAGAGAGTATGACAGTGTGTGTGAGTGGTTTTGATAGTGAGCGTGAGAGAGTATGACAGTGTGTGTGAGAGGTTTGATAGTGAGCGTGAGAGAGGTTTGATAGTGAGCGTGAGAGAGTATGACAGTGTGTGTGAGAGGTTTGATAGTGAGTGTGAGAGAGTATGACAGTGTGTGTGAGAGGTTTGATAGTGAGCGTGAGAGAGTATGACAGTGTGTGTAAGAGGTTTGATAGTGAGCGTGAGAGAGTATGACAGTGTGTGTGAGAGGTTTGATAGTGAGTGTGAGAGAGTATGACAGTGTGTGTGAGAGGTTTATAGTGAGTGTGAGAGAGTATGACAGTGTGTGAGAGGTTTGATAGTGAGCGTGAGAGAGTATGACAGTGTGTGTGAGAGGTATGATAGTGAGCGTGAGAGAGTATGACAGTGTGTGTGAGAGGTTTGATAGTGAGTGTGAGAGAGTATGACAGTGTGTGTGAAAGGTTTGATAGTGAGCGTGAGAGAGTATGACAGTGTGTGTGAGAGGTTTGATAGTGAGCGTGAGAGAGTATGACAGTGTGTGTGAGAGGTTTGATAGTGAGCGTGAGAGAGTATGACAGTGTGTGTGAGAGGTTTGATACTGAGCGTGAGCGAGTATGACAGTGTGTGTGAGAGGTTTGATAGTGAGTGTGAGAGAGTATGACAGTGTGTGTGAGAGGTTTATAGTGAGAGAGTATGACAGTGTGTGTGAGAGGTTTGATAGTGAGCGTGAGAGAGTATGACAGTGTGTGTGAGAAGCACACTAAATGTCCCCACACACAACTCCCTTCACATAAATCCTTTCATTTGCCTAGACCCGCCCCTCAGCCAGCACCAGTGACTAGTATTGACGGACAGAAGAGTGCAGTCCTCATTAGTTCATCGCAGCGCCTGTGGAGTAGTACAGTAGAGTGAAAGGTGAGAGATAGAAACAGAAATAACACAAAGCATACATGCATCGCTGGCAGGTAAGTCATGGGAATCTGGTTTAATTCCTTTAAAGCAGAAGAAATTGTCTGAAAATGGAACAGCGATTAAAGCCATGTGTAAAGAGGCACGGCCTGCTCTTCACCACCATGTTATCTGCTCTGCTGGGTAAGAACGTCATTTACACTCTTCCACTTCTCTCTCTCCCTCACTCTTGGCCTTCTACAGTTTATTCTTTTTTTCTGTCTATTTGTGTTGCTCAATTTTATAATATAGTTTCCTTCACAATTTGAGTTTTTCCTTTTTACAAATTAAATGTTTTCTTTCGTCTTATTTTTCATCCTTTCTCTTTCAATTTTTATAAAAATCTTTTTTCCTTCAGTTTTTAAAAATATGTTTTCCACATTTTTAAAACTTTTTAGTCTTTATTTTCCCTTTCACATGTTTTTACCCCCCGCAGGGGTAGGTGTTGGTGTGCTGGTGAGGGAATATGGCTCTCTTTCCAGACTGGACCGATATTATTTCAGTTTTCCAGGAGAGATTCTGATGCAAATGTTAAAGATGGTCGTTCTGCCTCTGGTCTTCTCCAGTATCATCACAGGTCAGCCGAACGAGTCTCAGGTCATTTCTCATCATGTATCAGACTTTCGGGATGAGAAAAAAACAACGAACTGCAGAATCAGACAGTTCTACTCAGAGGAAGTCCATAGTACACTAAGTTAATTATTTTTCCACTGTAGTGCCATTTAAAGCAGTAATCATTATACACAACCTATAACGGTGCCAGATGGTCACGAGGAGTGCCTCTAGAGCAGGAGGGTCAAACTCCAGTCCTGAAGAGAGCGACTGTTTATTGCTTAGTTTACAATGTAAAAATCCAATTTTATATCTAGAAAAGTGCATTTTGGGTGATGGGTCATTCTCAGCACTGCAGTAACACTGACGTGGTGGTGGTGTTGGTGTGTGTTACGCTGGTCTGAGTGGATCAGACACAGCAGTGCTGCTGGAGTTTTTAAACACTGGGTCCACTCACTGTCCACTCTATTAGACACTCCTACCTTGTCGGTCCACCTTGTAGATGTAAAGTCAGAGACAACAGCTCATCTGCTGCTGCACAGTTTGTGTAGACCATCCTCTAGTCCTTCATCAGTGGTCACAAATAGCTGCTGGCTGGATATTTTTGGTTGGTGGACTATTCTCAGTTCAGCAGCAATACTGATGTGTCTGATCCACTCGTACCAGCACAACACACACAACCAACCACCACCACATCAGTGTTACTGCAGTGCTGAGAATGATCCACCACCCAAATAGTACCTGCTCTGTGAGGGTCCATGGGGGTCCTGACCACTGAAGAACAGGGTAACAGAGTATCAGAGAAACAGATGGACTACAGTCTGTAACTGTAGAACTACAGAGTGCAGCTATACAGTAAGTGGAGCTGATAAAGTGGACAGTGAGTGGAGAAACAAGGAGGTGGTCATGATGTTAGGTCTGATCGATGTGTATTCCACCTATTTATAATTTGAATAGCAAAAAATAGCAATGAACAGATTAGCTTGCATTCTGATGCACTTGGTCTTCATGTAAGAGTGCTTGGTTCTCTTTATTGAGCAGGATGGAACCGTAACAGTGCTTAGCTAGTTAACATTACTTCAGTAGTGTAGTTACAAAGTGGTTATTGTACAACTAGCAATCGGCGCACAATTGTAGTTGTTCTGGTGCACCATTGACCATGTACTACTTTTGGTGACTTTATCCTCACCTGGAGGAGCAGAGAGTTCATCATTTGCCTTTTAAAAGCATATCTTTTCAGTGATGACAACAGCTAATTGCTGGAGGTTAGGAAACCAGCCTTGCGACCAGAAGGTCTCTGTTTCAATCCCCTGAGCTGACAGTGCTTGACTGAGGTGCCCTTGAGCAATACACCTAACCCCCAACTGCTCCCCAGGCACTGCAGATAGGGCTGCCCACCTCTCCGGGCAAGTGTGCTCACTGCCCCTAGTGTGCGTCTTCACTAGTGTGTATGTGGTGTTTCACTGAACGGATGGGTTAAATGTGGAGGTGAAATTCCCCTGTTGTGGGACTAATAAGGGTCACTTATTATGATTATTATTATATTATTAAATGCTGAATACTGTGTGGTTGCTATAGATGTGTGTAAGTGCTGTTGTTGTTGTTGTAGGTGTTGCAGCTTTACAGTCAGAAGCCTCGGGCAGAATCGGTCTCAGAGCGGTTCTCTACTACCTCAGCACCACCATCATGGCCACTATATTGGGTAACTTTGCAGACCCTCAGAATAACCTGCAGCTCAACACATTTCGCAGATCTATGGAGGCTGAACGTTTGTTGGTCGTTTGACTACAGTGGGGTGAGGGGGAACTGTTTCAGCTGCTTAGCTTCAGGGAATTCCAGTCTGAGAAATGCAAACTCTGTCACTTTAATTTTTTCCCCTTAGTTTATCATTGAATCTGACCCGTTTCCAACGCGCTGTTTCAGGAGTGGTTCTAGTGGTGACTATCAAACCCGGAGAACCCTCACACTCCACCAATGTGGACTTGGCTGGAACATCAGGCAAAGTGTCCACAGTGGATGCCATGTTGGACCTGATCAGGTGATCACATCAGCTTAACTTTTGACCAATCACAGCTACAAGAGGCAAGACAACAGCTACATATCGCTGTTGTTGGAATAAAACCTCGTATCTCAAAAACGGGAACTTTACAGGAGAAGGAAAAAAGCTGCTTTACTTTTAATGTAAGTCAATGGAACCAGACTTCTTTCCAAGTCATTTTGGGTCATTTCTTTTGGTCCATTCATCATGAAATTTACTCACAGTGTAAAGAGCAACAGGTATTTTCAAATTATGTCAAAAACTGAAAACGACAAAAATGGGTTTTGTTCGGACAGCTGTGATATAACACTTTTTTCAATGTTTAATTCCTTACAAATATTTCATTTTTGAACCTGTTTTTATGCTTCGTCTGGCAGAAATATGTTTCCAGATAATCTGGTTCAGGCCTGTTTTCAGCAGGTGAATATGACCGTTAAATTATATCACTTAATAATCTCATGCCTTGTACAGCCACCGTGTGATTACTTATTATTTGCATTCTGGTTTTAGTTCTGTATTGCTGACTGTTCAAATTTGCAATGTATAAAAAATGTATTTGAGTTCATTTTTAAAGATTGTTTTTTTTTGTGATCTGGGCCAATTTCAGCAAAATGCATAGAATATAATACAACTGTCTGTATGACCACAATTAATGATTGGACAGTGAATACAATTATTCAGCCAGTCATGTATTTGTGCTTTGTTTTGGACTGTGGCAAAATCTAATGCATTTCTGCTGAAAATGATTTTAAATATTTGAGCAACATTAACAGTCTTTTAAGCAAACAACCTACATGACTCTACTCAACAGGCAAATGTTACAACTTGTCCCATAGGCATGCTTAAAGTGAGGGGCTGGTTGTAACATTTGCTAAAAAGTCTAGTAAAACAATGAAAAACATTGATGTGGACCAGTTACATTGACTATTGCATCTTGCATGTGACACACACACCAATCAGGCGTAACATCATGACCACCTCCTTGTTTCTACGCTCTTTGTCCATCTTATCAGCTCCACTTACTGTATAGCTGCACTCTGTAGTTCTACAGTTACAGACTGTAGTCCATCTGTTTCTCTGATACTCTGTTAGCCTGTTCTTCAGTGGTCAGGACCCCCATGGACCCTCACAGAGCAGGTACTGTTTGGGTGGTGGGCCATTCTCAACACTGCAGTACCACTGACGTGGTGGTGGTGTTAGTGTGTGTTGCGCTGGTCTGAGTGGATCAGACACAGCAGAGCTGCTGGAGTTTTTAAACACCTCAGTGTCACTGCTGGACTGAGAACCAAAAGTTTCCAGCCAACAGCGTCCTGTGGCCAACACAAACTGTGCAGCAGCAGATGAGCTGTCGTCTCTGACTTTACATCTACAAGGTGGACTGACGAGGTAGGAGTGTCTAATAGAGTGGACAGTGAGTGGACGCAGTGTTTAAAAACTGATCCTGATCAGTGAATAAACACAACTTAGTAGTAAAAACACTGATACTGATACTAAGTCTTCAGGGTGAAAGATCGTCTATCTGACTGCTGTCAAAATACACAGATGACGTTGCTGCAGTAATACATGAAGGGGAAAAGAAGCATGTTGAACTTGAACTTGTTCAACTATATAAAATATCCATGCTACATTTTCCCCCACATTACTTTGTGCCCCTCCCCCCCTTCTACTGTATAAGCTAAATAATTGTAATATAGCAGATGTTTCATGTGTGTCGACAGTACAAGTCAAAACGTGAAGCACTCATCCTTCCAGCGGTGAACGCATCCCAGAATGTGAGTTGTTAATTCTTATATGCTCATTCTTATCAGCTAGAATATTAACCTGGGCTTCTATAATGACTGTAATATATGCATTGCTGCTGCAGTACACTTACAACACTGTTTAGGTAAAATAGATTTAGGACTTTTTGTTGTGTAACTGAGTTTGTGTAACAGTGTTCTTGCATGCACAGCCGGTTTTAGATCTCGAGGTACTGCGAGGGCCATTCCAAAAGCTTCTTTTCTTTTTCTATGTCCTGCTTAAAGAAGTAGTTCTATTTCAAGATCATATTTCTTGAAGCAGTACATGGATTGTTAGGTATGTTTTTGCTCACTGTCAAATCATCAAATCAAATCAAATTTATTTGTATAGCGCTTTTTACAACGGATGTTGTCACAAAGCAGCTTTACAGAATTTCAGAAAAGACAAAGTTTCAACAGGACTGTAAGAATGTACAGAAACCCCCCAGTGGGCAAGTCGGGGGCAACAGTGGCAAGGAGAACCTCCCTAAGAGCTGAGGAAGAAACCTTGGGAGGAACCAGGCTCACCAGGGGGGACCCATCCTCCTCTGGTCAAACTACCTACAAGTGATTATACTACTAATATTAACAGCAGTAATATTGATATTAGGAATAACTAGGAGTCTATGAGAACATCAGCGTAGGGTGGGCAGCTCATCTAAGGTAGGTGGTGGTAGCTGGGGCGTGGGCAGCTGGTCTGAAGTGGGTAGCAGGAGGGCTCGGCAGTCAGTCGTCCTTCAGTGTCCAGCCGGACATATGGGTGATTTTATACTCGGGAAAAAATAAAAAAAAAAAGCAGGTAAATGGAATTAGTTTTGTTCTATCCGTTTGTACATAAACAGGGAATGTAAACATTTACAGAGTGTGGCTAACGACTCCGGCAGATCTGATGTGTCCTGTTGTAAAAGCATATTCTCAGCTTCAGTTACTTTGAAGGTGTCGCATTGGCTTCCAAAATGCTCTGATGCTTAGTGGATTCCATTCATTTATCTATTTGTGCAGTGTTTCCCAAGCCACTGGATGCCACACGACCCCAAAGCTTAATAGATCCACCCCGCTGCTTCACAGTTGGCACGCTGCTCCCTTCATCAAATGCTGCCCCTTCCGTTCTCCAGACATACCATTGATGATTGTGGCTGAAAAGTTCCATGTTTACTTCACCCCTTGTTTCAAAGGTGCCTCTGGCTGATGTTATACTACGTCCTTCAGACATTAACTTTTGTGGTGATGTCACAGATTTTCTTATGATGAATCTTCCATGCAGATCATGTTTGTGCAAGCAATACTGCACACCAGAGCAGTGCACCACCACTCCTGCATCAGCTAAAACTTCCCACAGGTCCTTTACTGTAATGTGGGGGTTTTGCTTTGCCATTCTGTTTAGCAAGCAAGCAGCTCTATCTGAGATTTTTTTTTGGTCTTCCTGGTCTTGCCTTTCATCCACAAATACAAAATAAACTACACAAGTACAGTGTGAGCTTTCAGACACAAAATAATGTGAAATTAAGTCATGAACTGCTACAGATTTTCATTAGGCACAGCATGGATGTAAGGATTTTATGAAGGTTTATGCTTCATGTTTGTAGGTCTCTATGAAGGACTATAAACTGGTGGCCTCATACTCGGACAGCATTAACGTGCTGGGCATCATTGTGTTCTCCATTCTCTTTGGTCTGTCCATCGCTAAAACTGGGAAGCAGGGACGGCTGCTTCTAGAGCTCTTCAAAGCCTTAAATGAAGCTACAATGAAGATTGTGCAGATTATGATGTTGTAAGGATTTAACAAACACAATTTTCCCTCTAACGCCAAATGTAGCCAAATAATGTTCAAAAGGTGAGAGATAATTCAGGTGATAATTGCTAATACTGTTGTTTTAGCTGTATTGATGTACTTTAGTCTGTCTTTATGGATGGTTTGGCTGGTATAAGCGTCCGTTACTTGTCAGCTCCATTAGTCTTGTAGCTCTGGTGCAAAAACCAAAAAAACAAAAAAAATAATTGAAGATATTTAGAAGTGTTGCCTTCAGGCAAAGATGTTTATGCTTGTGTTTCTGTTGTAGCTACATGCCAGTCGGAATTTTATTTCTGATAGCATCAAAAATCATTGAGGTTGAGGACTGGAACATCTTCAGAAAGCTGGGCCTCTATATGCTAACAGTGCTAGTTGGGTGAGTTATTTGCTTTTTCTGAAGGAAACCTTTCCCACATTTAAGTTCCAGGACTGTTTTAGCCACAGTATCTAACATCAGTTCTTCTTTCGTCTGAAAAGTAAAGGAATAGTTTGGCAAGCAATTCAAATTTACAGTTTTATTGTAAGTGTAGTCACTTAGCCAAGGTTAGCACTGTGCTAAGCTTGTGGCTATTAGCTTCCATTCCAGTAACAGCCCTCGGTGATGGTTGCAGTAACTGTGTGCTGTTGAGGTAAGCAGATATCAATGTCAGTACAAAAACCTTCAACCATATGCACATTTTAGGGCGTCCTCTAACTAACGTGAGATTTTAGAAAAGCGGCGTCGGACAAAATGGTCTTGGGTGGTAAAATGGTGCGAAATTCACAATTCCGCTCTTTTGTACTGCATTAATCGCAATTTGTGGACTGTATAAGACAGCAGTGTGCTGCAATCACAGCACTTACTAAACTGGACTTTTATCATCTTTTATTTGGCAAAGAAAAGATTAAGCTCCAGCCTTCATTTCCGAGTTAGGGACCGTCACAAAATTACCTTAACAAAATTAAAAATGTAAAATACAAGTCCTGGTTAGATTCTATTAGTCCTGGTTAGCCATTTTATCATTCCAGTACAAGTTTTCCCTTAATTTGATTAAATAATGTGAATTTGGTTCAGGCTATGATTGAGACCATATCACTCAAAAAAAATTATCTGCAATGACTTGGTCAGTTCTGAATACAGTGAAACAACCTCCTTGATTGATGATTGTAGTAGTAGATCTGTTTCACACGTCTGTGATTGTTCAAGCAGTTTGGTGATTCACTCCATGGTGGTGCTGCCTTTGCTGTATGTGCTGGTGGTCAGGAGGAACCCGTATAAGTTTGCCTGGGGGATGGCTCACGCTCTGCTGACTGCACTGATGATCTCATCCAGGTACTGATTTTAAATGCTTTTAGCTGACATTGATGTGGACCAGTTACATTGACTATTGCATCTTGCATGTGACACACACACCAATCAGGCGTAACATCATGACCACCTCCTTGTTTCTACGCTCTTTGTCCATCTTATCAGCTCCACTTACTGTATAGCTGCACTCTGTAGTTCTACAGTTACAGACTGTAGTCCATCTGTTTCTCTGATACTCTGTTAGCCTGTTCTTCAGTGGTCAGGACCCCCATGGACCCTCACAGAGCAGGTACTGTTTGGGTGGTGGATCATTCTCAGCACTGCAATACCACCGACATAGTGGTTGTGGGTTAGTGTGTGTTGTGCTGGTGCGAGTGGATCAGACACAGCAGTGCTGCTGCAGTGTTTAAACACTGTGTCCGCTCTATTAGACACTCCTCCCTTGTCAGTCCACCTTGTAGATGCAAAGTCAGAGATGACAGCTCATCTGCTGCTGCACAGTTTGTGTTGGTCATCCTTCAGTCCAAGTCTCTTGTCCTTCATCAGTGGTCACAGGACGCTGTTGGCTGGATATTTTTGGTTGGTGGACTATTCTCAGTCCAGCAGCGACACTGAGGTGTTTAAAACCTCCAGCAGCACTGCTGTGTCTGATCCACTTGCACCAGCGCAACACTAACACACCACCTCTACGTCAGTGTTACTGCAGTGCTGAGAATGATCCACCAACCAAATAGTACCTGCTCTGTGAGGGTCCATGGGGGCCCTGACCACTGAAGAACAGTGTAAAAGGCGGTAACAGAGTATCAGAGAAACAGATGGACTACAGTCTGTAAATGTAGAACTACAAAGTGCAGCTATATGTGCAGTCATGGACTGGAGGTTAGGGAACTGGCCCTGTGGCCAGAAGGTTGCCGGTTCAATCCCCAGTGCCGACACTCCATGACTGAGGTGTCCTTGAGCAAGACACCTAACCCCCAACAGCTCCCTGGGTGCCGTGGATAGGGCTGCCCACCGCTCTGGGCAAGTGCCCCCTAGTGTGTGTGTGTGTGTATTCACTAGAGTGTATGTGGTGTTTCACTTCACAGATGGGTTAAATGCAGAGGTGGAATTTCCCCATTTGTGGGATAAAAAAAAAAGTATCACCTATACAGTAAGAGGAGCTGATAAAATGGACAATGACCATAGAAACAAAGAGGGGGTCATGATGTTACGCCTGATCAGTGTATACCTCACAGTAACTCAGTACCATCATGTTCTCCTTCATGTCTGTCCCTCAGCTCAGCTACGCTACCGGTAACTTTACACTGTGCAGAGCACAACAATCGCATCGATAAGCGCATCACTCGCTTCATGCTGCCCATCGGAGCCACCATCAACATGGATGGAGCTGCTCTCTACGAGGCTGTGGCCGCCGTCTTTATCGCCCAGATCAACAACTATGCGCTTGACTTTGGCCAGATCACCACTATATGGTAAAATGACTTTTGATTTCTCAGTAACATCTAACAGATAAGCTGAGGTGACTGTATAATACCACCATCCAGTGCCAGACCAAATCCGTAAAGTGAAAACATCTCATTGGCTAATTATTTTGTTTTCCTGCAAATGTTAGTACATGGTTACTAATACAGTAGTAATAGTGGCATGTGCAAAAGTTGGTTGAGTCTCAAAATTTGACTCGCTTGGTCTTAATTGACTCTGATGTACTGGTTAGGCAGGTCATTATGTATTAGAAATTGTCAGCATAACAAATTCTCTGACTCGTCGCACTTTGTTTAAACACTCCGCAACCAAGGGCTCCTCCAAGCAGCTGACCAAGGATCTAAAAAGTAAGCTAGATGATGCCTACAAAGCAGGACAAGTCTATAAAAATGTATGAAACGCTTAAAGCATACAATTTCCACAGTCCGAAATATGAAGAAAGTGGCAGGTAAGGGGAACTGTTGAAGACAAGACAGGATCTGGAAACTCTTACATAGAACTGCTCATATCCTTGCCAAAAAAGGCAAAGCAAAACCCCCACATGACAAAGGACTTGTCAGGTAAACCTTCCTCCAGATGAGTGGTGGTTACACTGCGCAGCACTGCTTTCACAAAACGCGATCTCCGTGGAAGAATCATCAGTAGGAAACTTATTTGGGGCAACATCTAAAGTTCTTAAAACTGAAATCTTTCCAAGAAGGGCATTCAGTCACTTTAAATGTGTGTCGGCTCTCCCTTTAACGCTGCAGGGAACGACGGTTCAGGTCTCAGGCAAGTCGCCCAGGGAGCCCAGCAGGTTTAGTCCCTTAGGAAAGTCGAGAGAGAGAGGGGGAATAAAAGAAAAGAAAACAAGAGATATAAGTTCAGGCACCGCCGCTGGAATGGAAGCCACTCACCGGCTGATCTTCTGATGTCGCTTCTTATGGAGCCGGCTCCGCCGAGGTGAGCCAGCGCGTGTGGTGAACTCATTGGCGGCTGGGCGTGCGGTGTTTGGGACTCCAGCCCTGTAGCCATGTGGCCACCGGCTGTCCACAACTCGTGATGCTCGGTTTTGACAGCTGTTGTCAGAGCCTAGGACAGCTGCCTTTGAACTTGGCAAGGGCCCCGGAGCCACCAGTGGTCACTATATCCAGATAAAACTTTCGGAAACGGGTTCTGTGGACTGATGAAGTAAATAAATGAGCATTTTCACATCAACTCTACAGTAGAGCACGACGTGAAGCAGAAGACAATGATATTCAGTATGAGATGTTTGAAGCACTGTAGACTGGCAGGAAAATATTTGAGCGAAGTCAAACTCCACAAGTCAGTAGAGCGCGATGTGCCCTGGATCACATCGCCAGCCTTCAGGAAACTGGTCATGTGGGCCATGAAATCACCAGGCTCCTCACCTGTTGTCGTCTTTGAGTCCATGTTTGGTGTTTAATGATTACACAATCCAGGACTCGTCGACATCAAGCTTAAAACATCACTGAGCTGGAAAGTCGACTATTTGACTAGTCTGTGCAAACCCTGGTCCTAACACGTGATCTGTATATGTCCTGCTGCTGTGTCACAGCATAACAGCGACAGCAGCCAGTACAGGAGCAGCAGGAGTGCCCAACGCCGGGATGGTCTCCATGATCATCGTCCTGTCCGCCGTGGGGCTTCCTATAAACGACGTCACCCTGCTCCTCATAGTGGATTGGGTGCTGTAAGTGACTTTTATGTATGTAACTACTGTCCCCTGAATGAAGAGTGGGCAAGGGCATAACCTTAATGTGTGATGGAGTGGACAGTAAATGGGATGTTGGTGCATACATGTTAATAATAGCAGCGTCAGCTACAAAACTAGCTGTTATTGCCTTAGGGACTTTTATACCAAGTAATATTTCTGAAACTCATCACTATCGACTCTCGCCATTCTAGTTTCCATTATGGTACACTTAAAAAAAATAAATGAGGTTGGTGACCACTGAGGGGGCTAGCATTAGTGACCTACCTTGCTCTTAACAAAGTCATTGTTCTAAAAAAGACCATCATGACATGTGCAAATACAGAAGCTCCTCCCTCTTTTCCGACAGTGATCGGTGCCGAACAGCCGTCAACATTCTAGGCGATGCTTTTGGAGCCGGAATCGTGGAGAAGCTCTCGCAGAAGGAGCTGGAGATGACGGCAGGAATTAAATGTGAACTATGATTGTTTTTTACTTAACAATATTTTTCATCTCAGAAATGTTGGGAATGCTTTCCATTAAAGCCACTGATTTACTGCATCAAACAAATGGTTCTTCAAGGGTTCTTTAATACAGAAAATGGCTGATATCATAACAGAACCCTTTTTGGTTCTAGATAGGACCTTTTTGGAAAAGGTTCTGTTCTTTGAGTGTCCATGGTTCTATTTAGAAGAGTTTTCTTTACCGAAGAACCCTTGAAGAACCATGTTTCTAACAGTATATGGATAGATATGGTCTATGCATTAGTGCTGACCAACCCTGTCCGCATTGTCATGTCACTTAATTTCTTTATCTCAATTTTTCTTATTGTCATTTCCCTCTATATTTATCAGCTCTGTGTGCTGTAGCAGTGGACACTACCTTCTGTTGATTTGCAGTGGTGGACAGTGGTGGTAACTGAGTAACTGAGTAAATGTAATTAGTTTCTGTACTTTAGTATTTTTGGTGTATCTGTACTGAAGTTTCTCCTTCAGTCTTTCTCCTTTCACTCCACTACATTTCAGAGTCTAATATCCGACTTTTTCCTCCTACATTCTGAGAAATCTGTCGCTCCTTTTGGTTTCTGTGTGTATAAAAACGTAACATGTCAAAACGAAAGAAGCGCAAAGCCAGAGCACCAATCAGGGCCCAGCGGTCACTTTGTTTAGAGCTGGTTTTGACCTGTTGGTCATACCGACCCAGTGCAGCACGCGGTTCAACGTCAGCGCAGCAGCGTAAAACTTTGGGAGAGTCTGTTCAACATAAATGATGAACTAACCTAACTTTGTGTAAATAGAGCTCAATATAGAAATATGTCCACATATGCAGTCGAGACTGACGCGGCTTTTTTCTGAATTTCTACAAACACCAGTTCATTTTATAGTAAATGAGTTTGGGCTGGTTTATGTTTATGAACAGACGCCTACAGATCAACATAGTAAAGGAGCTCATCTGTGATCCTGAGTTTAAAGCCAGTTTTTATTCAACTTAAACTTGGAACTAAGTTGTAAATAAATCTGAAACTGAAACTTTGCTTGTGTGTAAAAAGTGATTTCAGAGCCACTCGGTTCTCCCTGATGGAAACTGTTTACCTTCAGTGTTTTGTGCTTCTGATCATTTTAATAGACGTCAGCGTCACTAATTAATGACGTTCTATTAAAAGACTGGTTTACCAAGAGAGACGCTGGAGGACTTTCACCTGAAATGAGTTCATGAAGCCAGTCTGGTTATAAAAATGATAACAGGACATCAGAGCCAGAATTACTCTTTTAGTACTTTTACTTTATACTTAAATACATTTGAAGGTAAATACTTTAGTACTTTTACTCAAGTGGAGGTCTAAAGGGAGGAACTTCTACTTTTACTGGAGGAATATTTTACCTTGGGTGCCTCTACTTTAACTGGAGTACAGGGTTTGTGGACTTCATCCACCTCTGATTATTTGTCCAACAACCCATTAGAAGCAGTTACTGTACGTTTAGTGTGCTTTTACAAGTGCTTTGCTATTAGGATAAATAACGGACCCTGAATTAAAAGCCATACAACTCCGTATACCACATCTGTGTTTGTGGAAGAGGCAGTATTTTATTATGATGTGCATTTGATTAAAAAATGACAGACAAAACTCTGACCTCGGGGTCTAGGATTTCTGCCAAGATCACTTTTTTTAAGGAAAAGTTGTCTGACCAACCCAGTCACTTCAGCAAGTCAGAAAAAAACACCCAGTATAAAGGTTAGCTAATGTTACCTTATTATTAAAGTCTTAATATAATACTCATTGTAAGTGTAACTGGCCTGACTGCAGAGTATTTTGAGGAGTTTGCTAGAAAGTGCCTTTTTTGTGTAACTTTGGAAAGGCCAGTAGATGGCGCTCCTCAGGCAGATTGAAAATGAGTGGAGGGAAGAACCGAGGTCTATTCAAAGGTGTCTCAGGGAATGGAAGTCTGCCATTGCACAGAGTGAACTGACAGCTACTGTGCAACCAAAGGTGAATTCAGTGGCCAATACAGCCACTGACTCGGAAGGCCAAGGCCTTCTTATTACACTGTGCTTATTTATACCAATCAGGCGTAACATCATGACCACCTCCTCGTTTCTACACTTACTGTCCATCTTATCAGCTCCACTTACTGTATAGCTGGTCTTTGTAGTTCTACAGTTACAGACTGTAGTCCATCTGTTTCTCTGATACTCTGTTACCCTGTTCTTCAGTGGTCAGGACCCCCATGGACCCTCACAGAGCAGGTACTGTTTGGGTGGTGGATCATTCTCATCACTGCAGTCACACTGATGTGGTGGTGGTGTGTGAGTGTGTGTTGTGCTGGTACGAGTGGATCAGACACAGCAGTGCTGCTGGAGTTTTTAAACACTGTGTCCACTGTGACCACTGAAGAACAGGGTAACAGAGTATCAGAGAAACAGATGGACTACAGTCTGTAACTGTAGAACTACAAAGACCAGCTATACAGTAAGTGGAGCTGATAAGATGGACAGTGACCGTAGAAACGAGGAGGTGGTCATCATGTTATGACTGACCAGTGTATATGTAGTCAAATTATCTTCCATATGGATTGCATGTATATGTAAGTATGTATATAAAAATTAGTAACATGAAGCTTTTACAAAATCAGGGTCATTTTGTTGGTCCTGATATTCCTGGTTATTTTTCTCAGGAATTAAATGCACAGGCACAAACCCCGCCCAGAAACCCCCCCGACCCCCCAACCGTTTTAGTTTCTAACTAAGTTTCGCGTCTCTATCCACCCTGGGGCTTTGATGGGAATGAAACCTTGGGAAGTAAATCACCTTAAGTGCACTTGATTACACAACCCCCTCCCGCCTCGGGAAGCAGCACGGGTAATCTAGGCGGATTAGGAACCGCTGTGTATCCTTAATCCCACCACGATTAAAATAGGATTAAATCTCATCTCCTGGACACAGCATGACATCCACTCCTCTCTGGTGGAACACTTCGCTCTCTTTATTTCTACCTGCCTGCACGTCTGTCTGCAGGAACAGGAATGATCGCTGTATCAGCGTTTGGTTAGCACCACATGCCCGTCCCACCCAGGACATGTCACCTTATGCTGGATTACTCAATCTCTAGCCCTGCAAAACAATCACTCTGTAACAATCACTGTGACATAATAAATGTTACAGTCACTCCGTAACATTCACACTGTAACAGTAGCAATCACTGTAACAATCATTCTAACATTATGACCATAATAATCACTGTGACACAATCACTCTTTAACAACCACCACCGTAACACAGTCATTCTGTAACAATCACCCTGTAACAAAATGACTTTGTAAAACAATCACTCTGTAATACAATTACTCTGTGACAGTCACTCTCACAATCACTCTACAACAACCACTGTAACATGATCACTCTGTAACACAACCACTCTTTAACAACCACTGTAACACAATCACTCGATAACAATATCACTATAATAATCACTGCAACACAATCACCCTGTAACAAAATTACTTGTAAAACAGTCACTCTGTAACACAATTACACGACAAAAACCATGGTAACACAATCACACTACAACACAGTCGCTCTACAACAGCCAATATAACATGATCACTCTGTAACACAATCACTTTACAACAACCACTGTAACATGATCACTCTGTAACACAATCACTCTACAACAACCACTGTAACACGATCACTCTTTAACACAACCACTCTTTAACAACCACTGTAACATGATCACTCTGTAACACAACCGCACTACAACAACCACTGTAACACGATCACTCTGTAACACAACCGCACTACAACAACCACTGTAACACGATCACTCGATAACACACTCTTAAACAACTACTGTAACACAGTCACTCTGTAACAATAACTCTAAAATAATCACTATAATAATCACTGCAACACAAGCACCCTGTAACAAAATTACTTGTAAAACAATCACTCTGTAACACAATTACACGACAAAAACGATGGTAACACAATCACACTACAACAGTCACTCTACAACAGCCAATATAACATGATCACTCTGTAACACAACCGCACTACAACAACCACTGTAACACGATCTCTCTGTAACACAATCACACTACAACTACTGTAACATGATCACTCTGTAACACAATCACTCTTTAACAACCATTGTAACACAATCACTCTTTAACAACCACTGTACCACGATCACTCTGTAACACAATCACACTACAACACAATCACTCTTTAACAACCACTGTAACACAGTCACTCTACAACAACCGCTGTAACATCACTCATTCATTAACAATCACTTTTATTCATCCTGCCGCAGTCACTGTGTAACACTCACTGTGCAACATCACTCTGTAATATAATCACTCTTTAAAGCAAAGTCACTCCAACATTTTACTTTGTAAATAAGTCCGAAACAATAAATTACTCAAACAATTTCACTTAGAAAATCAACAAAAAAGCCTGTTATCTGAACATACGACTGTACAAAATGTACAGAAATTGAACAATTAAAGTTATATACCTGTGCACATTAAGAAGTAATTCAGGTCATTTCTATTGATTTATTCATTATGAAAAGCTGTAAAGGGCAGCTGCCAATTTCAAGCAGTGAAAAGAAAGTGTCAAAATGCATCATTTGACAAAACGCATCATATCAGTGTTGACACTGAGCCAATATCAGTGCTATATTATGATTAGTACCACCTTTATTACAGAAAATGAGTTTTACATGTTACATAAGCTGTTATTCTTTTAAAAAACAATACTCCTAACAAATGGATACAGAGCATTTTGGAATGAAAGTCATCAATAATTCAGTAAAAGTATTGGTCAGTTCTGTTATGTTAGTCTCCTGGACTTGTCATAGTTAGGACATAAAGCTGTGTATGTCGTAACACATTGTTCTGAGGCTTTAGCAGTAGCTTTAAACCCCAGATGGTCTTTGAGAGCTGAACTCTGATCAGGATTATAGACTTTAGGTGCAACAAATACAGACAGTTTGATAAAATCATACATTCATACTGGATTATTTCTCCCCCCTCCTGTGGACGTCCAACAGGTTCCCACATACACCACAATTCAAACATCTGGAATCAATTCTTACTTGGCTGTATTAATAATGTTCGTTGTTTTGTTCAGTAACTTATGTACAGTGCTGTTGTAAATATGCTAATATAGATAGAAAAGTGTACATTTAGATACTTCATTCAATATTTTAGATATGATACAGTTTATCCATGCCAAAATATTGAAATTTTGAATTTAACGATTTCCAATCATTTTTCTAAAGTTTTCTGAGTTGAGATTTGAGCACCACTTTTGAAATATGAGACAGTCTCAATATTCATTTTATTAGAATTTCCTTCTGGATATTAATTTTATTAGCACTTCATTCTTGATGTTAATTTGGATAAAAAATATTATGGATATTAATTTTATAAGAAATTTATCCTAGCTGTTCATTTTATAAAGATTTATTCTGTATATTAATGTCATTAGAACTTCATTCTGGATATTAGTTTTATTAGAACTTTATTCTGGATATTCATTTTATTAGAACTTTATTCTGGATATAAATTTAATTCAAACTTCTTTCTGATATTAATTTTATTATAAATTCATTCTGGATATTAATTTTATTATAAATTCATTCTGGATTCAAATTTTATTACAACGTTATTCCAGATATTAATTTTTATTATTACTTCATTCTGGATATTAATTTTATTAAAACTTCATTCTGAATATAAATTTTATTACAACTTTATTCTGGATATTCATTTTATTAGAACTTTATTCTGGATATTAATTTATTAGAACTTCATTCTGGATATTAATTTTATTAGAACTTTATTCTGTATATTAATTTTATTAGAACTTCATTCTGGATATTAATTTTATCAGAACTTCATTCTGGACGTTACTTTTCTAAGAGCTTCATTCTGTGCTCCATTCTGGGGTCCAAAAATGGGTCCTAAGAGGGGTCTTCAAACTTCCTCTTCTTGTTAACTACATTAGCCTCCTAGCTCCAGTGCTAAAGAAGCAGATGTCACTGTTCTAAGTATCCGTGTTTTTCATTGCCCAGAAAGAGAACGACAAAAAACTCCCATCTCCTGCTTCATTTCCTGCAAAATAGTGGAAGATGATTGGTGGCAGAATTAGCGTGTATCTAAGCTGTAATGTCCTCAGCTGTGTGTGTGTGTGTGTGTGTGTGTGTGGTTGGTTGGTTTCAGCTGCAGCACAATGTTGAGTCTCTATTTAAAGCCCCGGCAGGAGCTTTGGCACTTACAGGCCTAATCTGCTGCTCCTCATAGAGATGCAGTAATCTATAGCTGCATAGCGCAGGATTAGCTGCAGCTCCCAGCATAGGCCATACAGACCCCTCAGGGAGAGGCTATCAGGCATTCATTCACTCAAAGCTGTATTTAAACAACTCACAGCACACTGACAGACTACCCTCATTCATTATATAACAAAGCATAACAAGAGGCAAAGAGGGTCAAAAATGGATATGAGGACATTTTTTGCCCTCTTACTTGAGTTTATGTTAAATATGAGGCAGTTTTTGTAAGTTGCCCCAGATGATTCCTGATATCAGTTTATTTTCAGTGAGATTATGGTAAAAATTAGGTTTAATGTTATGTTTTGGCTGTTCAAAATACAAGATCACCGCTAAATGTGAAATTAATATCAGCAAGCACCATGTATGTAACTCTCTATCAAAATATCCATCCAATCATCTATACAAACATCTAGTGGTTCACCAGCCATATATGCAAATATCTATCTATCCATCCATCCAATCATTTGTCATACATCCAACCATCTATCCAAAGGTGTACATCCACAAAACATCTATAGAAACATATAATGGTCCATCTAACCATCTGTACAGACTTTTATTAGTTCATCCAACCGTCTATACAAGCATCTATTAGTCCAACCACTCATCTATACAAACATATGGTGGTCCATCGCACAATCTATCCATCAATCTAACCATCTATACAAACAGTTATTAGCTCATGCAACCATCTACCCATCCATCCAGCCATCTACACAAACATCTACCAGTCCATCCAACCATCTGTACAAACATCTATTAATCCATCCATCCATCCATCCATCCAACCATGTACACAAACATCTAACAGTCCATCCATGTAGCCATACATTCATCCAACCCTCTGTAAAATCGTGTAACAGTCCATCTAATGATCTATCCATCCATCCATCCATCCATCCAACCATCTACACAAACATCTAACAGTCCATCAATCCATCCATCCATCTATCTATCCATCCATTCAGTCACCTGTACAAACATCTATAAGTCTATCCAATTATCTTTAAAATCATCTAACAGTCCATTTAACCATCTATCCATCCATCCAACCATGTATACAAACATCTATTAGTTCATCCAACCATCTACCTATCCATCCAGCCATCTATACAAACATCTATTAGTCCATCCAACCATTCATTCATCCATCCAATCATCTTTACAAACATCTGGTAATCCAACCATTAATCTATCCATCCATCCCACCATCTATACAAATATCTATTAGTCCATCCAACCATTCATCCATCCATCCAATCATCTTTACAAACATCTGGTAATCCATCCATTAATCTATCCATCCATCCAACCATCTATACAAATATCTATTAGTCCATCCAACCACCTGTAGAAACATATTAGTCCATCCAGGCATCTATAAAATCATCTGCCAGTCCATCCAACCATCTATCCATCCATCTACACATACATCTAACAGTCCAACCAACTATCCATACATCCACCCAACCATCTATTTAAGCATCTAACAGTCCATCCAACCATTCAGCCATCCATCTACACATACATCTAACAGTCCAACCAACTATCCATACATCCATCCAACCATCTATTTAAGCATCTAACAGTCCATCCAACCATTCATCCATCCATCTACACATACATCTAACAGTCCAACCAACTATCCATACATCCATCCAACCATCTATTTAAGCATCTAACAGTCCATCCAACCATTCATCCAACCAAGCATCTATACAAACATGTAGTGATCCATCCAACAATCTATAAAACCATCTAACAGTCCACCCAACCATCTCTCCATCCATCCAAACATCTACACAAACATCTAACAGTCCATCAACCATTCATTCAACCAACAGACACTTTTTAGTTCATCCAACCATCTATACAAATATCTATTTGTCCATCCAACCATCCACCCCCACAAACATCTAAGTCCTTTCAACCATCTGTCCATTTATCCAACTATTCATTTGTTGATCAGTCCATCCGACTATCTGTCCTTTCATCCAACCATCCATCCACCAAACCATTTATCCATCCATTAAACCACGCATCCGTCAAAACATCCATCTATCCAACTATTTAATCACAAAAATCTATCCATCCATAGAACTCTCGTTCCATTCATCCAACCAGTTGACTATCTATATATCCTTTAAACTTTTATCAATGAAGGTACTCATCCATCTACCCATCAACTACAAACGTCAATCCATCCACCGAACCAGCTGTTCATCCATCCAACCAAACATCCAACCATCTATTCGTCAATCTATTCATGAAATCATTATGCAACACTCTATCCATCCAAGCATCCATACATCAACCTGTAAATCTGTCCATCTCATCATTTAACCATCCACCCACTTAACAGAGTGGTAAGTTGTGAACATATTAACTTCAGATATTTGTACACATCCAACAAAGAAGGCTGCAGAATGATGTCGAATACCCTAGTAGAACATAGCACCTGTTTATAGCCATTTGGTTATGCTGTTCTGCTCATATTGGGTCTGTTTGGCAGAATTGAATGTTTTAAGTGCTTCAAAGAAAAATGATAAACTCATTGTGGCTGCTGCTCGAGGTCACTTCTTCTTCCTCTTGCGTCTTTATCTCACAGAGTGTTTGAAGAAACTCTGATAAACTTGCACTTTTGTGAAGAGGCCTAAAGAAAGAGAGGAGGAATAATCTGAAAAAAGCTATTCTTAATTAAAATATGCATTAGCGTCATTCAAATGGCCAAATTTGGTACCAGGAAGGTTTAAATGAATAAGGGATGTACTCAGCTGTCTTGTCGCATCACAGCAGGATAGCTACTTTTTACCGGTTCAGCGTTTATGACTGAGGTGTCCTTGAGCAAGACACCTAACCCCCAATTGCTCCCCGGGCGCCGTGAATAGGACTGCCCACCGCTCTGGGCAAGTGTTCGCCCTATTGTGTGTGTATTCACTAGTGTGTATGTGGTGTTTTACTTCACGGATGGGTTGTGTAATTAAAAATGTATAACTTAACTTCATGGATAAATGAGGGACCTTTATGAGGTCAATGGACCTCTTTTATACCTCAGTCCCTCACCTTGCCTTCTGAAGGACAGCAAAGGGGAGGTTGGTTAAGGACGAGAGAGAGAGAGAGAGAGAGAGAGAGAGAGAGAGAGAGAGAGAGAGAGAGATTTAGCACTAATTCTGATTCGCGGCTGCTCTGACAGAGTCATTCCTGATCCATGCTCTCGGAGTTGCGTGTGGATTTCCTTTGTCAGGAGCTGGGCTGCCTCGCGATCTCCACAACAAACCACAGATACGGAGGTAAAAAAAAAAGATACAGAATTCCTTTTTACTCTAGATTGTTTGCTGGTTGACCAAGGATTTGGTTCTGGTGTTTGTGCCATTAACCCTCAAAGGTCACCCCCAGTGTAAACGCCTCTGATGGCTCTTTCGTTACGTTGAATTGTTTCTGACTCGTGGCTGAGCTAAACAAATGGAGAAATCATGTGGAAAGTGCAGATTCTCAACATTCACTCTTCACCACGTTAGCGTTTGTAACTACCGTTTGATGATTTGAATTTGATGAATAGTTCATGTTGTCCTTGACGTTTTTTCCATGTTCTTGTGATCTTTTTAAAACTTTTTTTTACTTTTACCAAAAGTCAGAATCAGATCTCTGGATAGTGCATGTGAATCGAATCGAATTATAACGAATTATGTAACTGGTTAAGGAATTAATTATGTAATTACATATAAATACTTACGTAAGGTGAAGGTATGGTAAATTACAGTTAAATAAGGTTTAAGAACCTTGCTATAAGTAACGACTGCTTGGCATTAGCAGGACTGTAGTTGCGTAGAAGGTTTTATAGGTCTGGTAAACCAAAGTGGTGAAAGCTGATGCAGTTTTAGTGTCTGTATTTAACTGGTCTGTTTATAAGAAACGCATTCTTTTTACCAGCTACTAGTTTCTCAATCATTTGTCAATTTTCACATCCTTCCGTTTCTTAATGCAATCATGCTCTAAGTTAAAGGAATTGGGATGCAGATCAGAAGGAAAACACTTAACAGCTAGAATTGCCTATTCCTATCACAGGCCACAACATACAAGAGAAGTGATGCACTAATATATGTGTTAGTGCACAATTTCTATTTGATTGCTGAGACTAACTTACCAGAAAAACGGAAAATATAAAATGTACCATGACATTTGCACAGGCCACATTTTATGTTTTATTTCATCTTACATTTAGCAACTAAACAGTAACTGTGCGTTAAAATGTGCAGAAGTGTGTTTTCTGTAGAGGAACTTGTTCTGCCTTAGAAATTCAACACATAAGTGGAACGTGACGGGGGTGCCAAAACTTTTGCACACAGCAGCAGCTTGTGGGCGCCATGCATGAAGTCAACACTGAAAACGCATTTGGGACTTTTCACTGATCTTGGACTTTAGTCTTTTTTACATTTATGGCATTTGGCTGACGCTCTTATCCAGAGCAACTTACAATTTGATAATTTTTACACAGGTAGGCAAAGGGCAGTGTTAGGAGTCTTGCCCAAGGACCATTATTGGTATAGTGTAGGGTGTTTACCCAGGTGGGGATTGAACCCCAGTCTACAGTGTAGAAGGCAGTTCTTTGAGTGACTCTGTGCCTTAATTCTGTTTATTGTATTAAAACAAATGATTCGACGTTCCATTTCGTCCCTGCCGAAACGATCATGACGCCACTGAAACTTTACCAGACGTTTCAGTAGTGACTGTTTCGGAGACAAGTTTGGCTCAGTTTG
Source organism: Pygocentrus nattereri (assembly GCF_015220715.1). Lineage (NCBI taxonomy): Eukaryota > Metazoa > Chordata > Actinopteri > Characiformes > Serrasalmidae > Pygocentrus > Pygocentrus nattereri. The sequence continues at coordinate 4,868,084 of NC_051232.1, read as the reverse complement.
AGCTCAGAAACACAACGGACACAGCTTTGAACAGCTGTTCACCCATAAGATCATCATATTTTTCATCACAATAAAAAAGAAAGTGTGTCCCGAACTGATTTCCATACTTTGGGACAATGGGGTCTAACTGCTCACCTTGTGGCCATGAGGGACAGGGGAGTCAAACTTCCTGCTCTAAAATGCAGGGGCGTGGCTAAAATAAGGCTCCACCTATGGACTAAAACTCTGTGTTTCGGTAGCGACGTGAAAATGTGGGACAACAGTTTGTCAATTTTAAAATGAAACTTGTGTTAAATCTACGTCTTTTAACTTTTAAAGAACTAAAAACGATCTTTCGAAAACAATGACATTATAAAAAATGTGCTGTTTTCAAGAGTAAATGTAGGGTTAGAGGTCTGGATCAGACACCTGCCAACAGAAAGGGCCCTATAAAAGATGACTTTATATGTATTTAGCCTATTACTAGACTCTCCAAAAAATTGGTTCTTCAAGAGCTCTTTAGTAAAGCAAATGGTTCTACATAGAACCATGAACGCTTAAAGAACCCTTAGCATGATTAAAGGGTTCTTTGCCTCATGAAAGGCTTCTTCAGATTGATGGAGAATGTGTTGCATTTGAAAAGGGCTCTATGTAGCACCAAAAAGGGTTCTGCTGTTGTTACAATGTCAAGCTTGGATACAATAGCAGAACACTTTTTGGTGCTATACAGAACCCTTTTTAAAATGTTTCTTAATAGGACCATCCACAGCACAGTCTCCTTCAAGCTGAACAACCATTTCATGATGCGAAGAAGCTGTTAATTATGCAAAGGGTTCTTTGAATGCTCATGCTTCTATGCAGAACCCTTGAAGAACCATCTTTTTAAGAACGTATCTCTCTTAATGCCTTGCGTTTAAATAAGTCATAACATAATCCTTTAACTACCTAAGATCTGAATACCTCATTGCTCCATGTATGTATGTATATGTATATATATATATATATATATATCACTGTTGTCAGAACAAAACCTTATATCTCCAAAATGGTAACTTTGGTAACTTTACAAGAGAAGGAAAAACCTTGTTTATTTTCAATGTAAGTCAATGGAGGCAGACTTTTTTCCAAGTCATTTTGGGTCCTTTCTGTTGGCCCATTAATCATGAAATTTACACACAATGTAAAGAGCACTAGACATTTTCAAATTATGACAGAAACATAAGACAGAGTGAAAGTGAAGTGCTGTAAATGAGGCTCAGGATGCTGCAGAGAAAGTCAGGATATCAGCAGCTTATTGATCGGATTAAATCGTTAGGCCGACAGATGGACACCATGTGCGGTTTTGCTCTTTCTAACATAGTGGACTGCTTACTTCACAGTGGATTGCTAAAGTCTGCTTACTTCTGAATTTTTCACTGTAGTGATTTTCATTGTTACTTTTCAATAAAGTAAGAAAAACCTTCAGCACTCAGGGTATCAAGGTATCTTCCTCTGTAAGAAAAGCAGGTTTTAAATAAAGATTTGACAGTTTTCTTTTTTAAATTATTTTTTAAAAGCTTATACTGATGCCTTTTTGGCCCAAAGCTGGTTTAAACACCTGAAAGGCTTTAAGTGCTGAAGAGTGCTGACATCACAACAAGGGGATAACATGCAAGCCATTATTCCCAGGGTGGGGCTTCTGGCAGATGTTCCTGCAAGCTTTGCAAAAAAAAAAGACCAAATTGAAACAGCTTTTTATTTAAAATGATAAAATTAGTGCAAGCTAAGAATGAGAACAGGGCTACATATCTCAAAATATTTGGCAGGTGACATACTTTCCTGCCCAACTGGGTTGCAACCCAATTCCAACACACCTGACCCAGATAATCAAGTAATTATCTTGGCTGGGTGTGTTCAGTTACAAAAGGAGAGGTCAGGTTAGAGTGTCCAGAAATAAAGAGGTGACTGCACATGAGTGTTCTGATGCTTTGCTATTATTTGGTGCCAATGCTTTAGAACAAATCTAATGATCTGACTCCAAAGGTGCAAGTTTAAGATAATTTAGGAAAATGTGTTGGCCAAGTTAGAGGCTGCAAGTTAGAGTAGTTTACTTTTATCATTAATTTAGGAGGTAAAGAAGAGCTCACTTCTTTTGTAAATCCAAAATTTCTCATTTTCTTTCTACAATTCTTTCAAGATTTGTCAAATCAAGTCATCAGAGAGGCCATAGAAGAACCATTTTTGGTGTGAAGAACCTAGGATCTACAATTATTTATCTTAAGTGTTATCACCCACTAACGTCAATAATATCTGGAAGAATTTCTATAATGTGTTCAGTGTTTGCAATGTAATCACTAATACTTAAAAAAAAGTACATAGTTATGGTGAGGAATGCAAGTCTTGACCTGCCGACAGTTGGCTTAGAATTGAGTCAAAAACATATGACCAAGTACTTCAGTGCTGAAACTTGTCGAGATGAGCACATGACTGGAGATTAGACAGAGGCCAGCACTACTGTATCAAGCCACATGAGCCTCCCTCACATGAACACTCGAAGTTACTAGGTTACAGTAGAGTACTTTTAAAATTTTAAACTGATAATTCATAACTTGCATGATGTTGCAGTGATTGCTGCATCACATAAGAATAGAAAACGGTTGTGTAATGGAGGAAATCCGTAAGTTGCTGAACTGGGTTTAAGTTGATTAATTGCATTCAGCCTGTAAGACTTCAAGTTCACAGTCTTATTAATGTCAGTGGTAATATAGGGCAGCCCTGCAAAGGTCTAATGTAGTGAATCCCAACCCTGGTCCTGGAGGACCCCTTGCCCTGTACATGTTAGTGTTTGTCCTGCTTCCAACACATCTGATCTAACAAATCCCTCCTTGAGTTAAAGTGGGTTTGTTTTCATGGGAAAACATAAATATGTGCAATGCAGGGGATGCTCCAAGGTCAGGAATGGGATGAATATGTGTAGGTGAGGCTGAGGTGAGGTTTCCCACAACATGCTAAAATCTCTAGTGTGCACTGCACACTGTAGATATTAATAGAGCACCAGAGAGTTTGTTGTGAACACATTTTATTGTAACCTCATGTTAAGTCTGATGACTTAAGTAACAGGTTCCTAAGTTCTTGGTATGTATGGAATGTCTATGGAACAGTTGAGCAGTGCACCAAGAGCTTTTCTATACTCTTAAAAAAATATTGTTCTTCATGGGGTTTTCAGGAAAGATGAAGGGTCTGTATAGAACCATATGGCACCAAAAAGGGTTCTTCTATTGTTAGAAGCTTGACATCATAACAATAACAAAAGGGCTTTAAATACAACACATTTGCCATCAATCTTCATATATGTTTATATATATATATATATATATATATATATATATATAGAACCATTGTCATTGTCATGACAGTGTACCATAGAAACAAACTATACTGGTTATTTTGTCATATTTCATTGGTGTAACATTGGGTAGACCAGTATTAAGTACCTGGTGGTGTCAGTTTTGTGCCAGTATGAGGTCAAGTGACACCGCTAGAACCTTGAAGAAGTCTGGAGTCAAGGCTACTCTTACTCGTACCTTAAGTCGGACTCTTTAAATAATGGTGGCAAAGCAATCCGTTCAAGTTCATGTACTGCAGTGGCCACTGTCCCTGCTCCTGGAGATCTACCTGAACTTCCTGTAGAGTTCCTACCCTCACCCACCACACCTGGTTCTTCTGACTATCTTCTGAACACATTGAATAGATGGACCAAGTGTTTGAGATATGGCTTAGAAATAAAACCTGCAGGAGAGTAGATCAATCTCTAGAAGAAGTGTTGGTAGGCATGGATCTACAGTTATTTATAATAAGTGTTATCAACCACTATCTTCAATAAATTATGCCAGAAGTTCTGTAATATTTTCAGTGTTTGCAATGTAGTTACTAATACTTATGTAAAAATTATATAGTTATGATGAGGAATGGAAGTCTGGACCTGCCAACAGTTGGCTTAGAATTGAAAGAGACAAAAACATATGACCAAGTATTTCAGTGTCGAGATGAGCAGATGACTGGAGATTAGGCAGAGGCCAGCAGTGCTGTATTAAGCCACATGACCCTCCCTCACATGGACACTCAAAGTTAATAGGTTACAGTAAGGTGACTGACAGCCCATCTGCTCACCTTTCACAGATTAGACTGAGAGCAAACAGCATGAAGCAAAGGACACATGTGCCATAGGTAACATTAACATGATTGAATTGGAAATAGTTATCATGCAGACCTTTGCTTAGTTTAATTTGCATCAAATTATGGATTACAAAGAGGTCAGTGTGTTTATTTTCATCAGTATGTGAACTAATACTCTTCCTCCTCTTTTCCTGTTTTCAGGTATTATTATGAGGAAACCATTAGAGGATCTCGACCCTTCGTGGAATCAGGGAGTCCATCCTTTCAATTAGGTTTAAGTGTAGGTGGGGCCATGTCTGGCACTCCATAGATCTAAGGGACTGCACTGGACCTCCGCTCGTCAACCATGGTTCCCATGTTCTCTTGCGTGGAGCTGGGACCAGAGCTCGCCTCTGCGTTGCCGAGTAACAAGCGGCACCTGAGGCAGCATGTGAGGAGGAAGCTGCGTCCTTCACGGATTCTGGGCTTCGTCCTCAGCTTCTGCGCCCTTGCTCTGCTCCTGTGTTGGAGTGCCTTCAAAGGAACGGCCATGTCTCTGTTCGGAGAGCCGCTGTCCCACAGAACTCTGCGCTCCACTGATGGGGATCATAATATTTCAGTGGACGTACCAGTTGCAATGGCATCTGGGATTGAGGGTCAAGGAGACTATCCTGAGGACCTGTTCAGCCTGGAGGAGAGGCGGCAGGGAGCCGTGGTTCTGCATATGTTTGGCATGCTCTACATGTTCATCGCACTAGCCATTGTTTGTGATGAGTTCTTTGTTCCTGCGCTCACTGTCATCACTGAGAAGCTTGAGATTTCAGACGATGTGGCTGGTGCCACCTTCATGGCTGCTGGAGGCTCCGCACCAGAGCTCTTCACCTCTGTGATTGGCGTCTTCATCTCCCACAGCAACGTGGGTATTGGGACAATTGTGGGCTCAGCTGTCTTCAACATCCTGTTTGTGATTGGGATGTGCGCCTTGTTCTCGCGTGAGATTCTGAATCTCACATGGTGGCCCCTCTTCAGGGACGTGTCCTTCTACATCATGGACCTCATAATGCTCATCGTCTTTTTCCTGGATAACTACATCACCTATGTGGAGAGCATTGCCCTCCTAACAGCCTACTCTTCCTATGTGCTCTTCATGAAGTTCAATGCCCAGGTGGAGGGTGTGGTCAAGGGCATTATGAACAGAAACCAGGTGGATGAAATAGAAGCTGCACCAAAGGTGAGTTGACTCATTTAGCCTTGCTTGGGAATGTGAACATTTGTCTTGACAAATAACTCTTTCCAATTAGCCATCATGAAAGAGTCTAGTGTAATGGTGCTCAATTCTGGTCCTGGAGCTCCACCACCCTGGAGACCTCAGATGCAACACACCTGGCTCTAATTGTCAGATGTTCCTGAAGGCCTCCATTACCTGGATCTAGTGGTTCCCAATCCTGCTCCTTGAGGAGCCTTCACTGTCCAGTCTTATCCAACTAATCAGCTAGGTCACAAACTGTTCGTGAGTCGAAGTGATTGTGTTTAGCGCAAGAAAGATCTGGCAATTTGTAAGGCAAAATTCCTACAGGACCATGGCTGAGAACCATCTGACTAGGCATCAGGTGCTTGGCCAAAGAATCACAGACGGGCAAGAGATGGTCACCTGTTTTATCACACGGCCCCGCTGGATTAGGCTTTGGCACATGCGTCATCTGGAACAGTTGAGGAAGGCCTAAACACCTGTTGGGCATGGAGAAGAGGAAAGATAACCTTACATAGAACAAAGCAAGAAGGGGTTAGACTTCTACACCATGGTTTCCCAGGTCCTGAGGTACCCCTGCCCTGCACATCCAGAGTTGTTGTGGGTGTCTTACAGCTGGAAAACACTAAAATGTGCTCGGCAGTGGTACTATAGGACCAGGGCAAGGAACCAGTGTTCCAGACAACCTAGTTGTGCATTTCAGTAACAGGGTACCAGGGTCATCCATATTTGCTCCTAAGTCCTAAGTTCAAGTTATTACTTCACCAAAAGCCTGAATGTTTATATGTAGATCTGATATGAAGTCTATGTCACTCATGTTTTGAATAATAGCTCAATGGTCAGAGTCCTACAATTATTGTGTCTTAGCATCTTCATTATGTCTTAGCATGTCTTAGCATGTCTCAGCCCAAAGGTGAAACTTGCTTCTGTCCTTCTACTCAAACTGTCTCAACTCTCGGTGGGATCTTTTCTTTTCTTTTTGTTTATCAAGTGTTTTTGAAATGCTTGTATTAGAGGGTAGCATTAGCACTAGATTGCATATTAAATGTTTATTCTGCAAAAGACCAATGAACAGCCTATTGGAAAAACTCAAAGCTAATCAAACCTCTGTATTTCAACACAATGAATTCAACTCAAATGAATACATTTGTCAAAGTACAGAGGACTTTTGTCCCCATTGTGGCCTAATCACACAATCAGAAACAGAATGCGAGATTGTGTATTGTGGAGTGACATTCTTAGCATTTGGTCAACTTTTTGTTATTGTTTCAAAGATATAGTAAGGATGTGCAATGACTTTGCCTCTTGTACTCATAGAGTTTGATCAAAAAGCAAAAATATCCTTTTTCATGATATGTAGGGACCTGTATGATGGTAGGCTGGTAGTTGCATAGCTAATGATTGGAAACCAGCCTAAATAAGAGGCTATAACATAAGAATACGATTGCACACTAAGAAAATGTAATGAATGTACGTTTTTATCTTTGTTTGAAAGCTAGTTTAAACAATTTATTAGCATTAATTCCAAGTGTTTGTCTATTGACAGAAAGGTTCTTAAGAGGCTCTGAAGTTTGTTTTTTAGGCTGAGTCTTGATCTGTCCAACCTGGTCCTTTATCTGTCACACAGCTGGAGTCGGATTTGTTGCTTTCCGATGTGGTGTGTCCTTCTTATGGAGCTCAGGTGACTCGAGCTAGCCCCACCGTGCTAGGTGTAGCAGGCTTATAGACGAGCATAGGGCTTAATACCCACAAAAGATTCCTCAGTAGTTATACATCTAAACCCACATTCGCTTTTACCAAGCCAGCATCGTTAAAATTGGAGATCTGAGAATATGATTCCAGCAAGCAGTACTTTTAAGATTCAAGCTTCTGACTAAAGTATTCAAATCAATTGTTAGCGTCTTTCATGGAGATCAATAATTAGTTGAATTCATTCATTATTGCAGAATCTTTATTAGTTTTTCAAGCTCTAAGCTCAGTTTATCTTTGATCTGTCACATTTCGTCTGGTGAACTGAAGTACTTTCATTAATTAACTGTCATATACAAATTATTCAATTTCAGTACAGCATTTTTGTTATAAGTTGTAAATATTGATCTCTACAGTGGATTCTAATAAGAAGTCAATATTTGTAAGTTCAAGGTCTTTAGCATCAGAAGAAAACATTGCATCTTGATTTTTATTGGTTTACCTCGTTTGAAAAGCCGGCTGATCTTTAGATTCTGTCAAAAATCCATGAGAAATGGGTGAATAGAATGGACCAAAGTTGCTAATAGTATTATTTACCACATTATCTTCCATCATTATTTAATAATTTTTTTTTTACTTCTCCTATTAAGTTTATATTTTGGAGCTATATAGTTTTGATCTAACAGTGACAATTCCTATACTTCTAAACTGAAACATTAGATGTCTTAATTCTCTATATGCCACTTTCTCAGTCCAAGAATAAGCCTTAATTAAGACTTAACAAGATTTGTGTACATGAATCATCACCCTAGAAATATTCGTTCTGACAATTTGTCAACACTGTAACTAAATACTGTCCTTTAAAAAATGTTTTGAATTGAACTGAAAGAGCGAAAGCGAGAGACTTATGAAGAGATAGAGGTGAAGTCAGAGAAGCTGAGAGAGGTTTGTGTGTAGAGATGGAGATGAGTGGAGCTGGTGCAGGCAGCACGTGTGCCTTTTGCTGCTCTATTAGCTTCAGCTCTGGGCTAATCCAATAAGCGCGTTAGATCCTGTTAGCAAAGCTAAGTATAGCCAGGTGTCACCTGGAGTCGAAACAGCATGACCCCGTCCCACCGCAGCCAACAAAGCACCTGCTTTTATTCGCCTTTCTGGCGCGTCACTTGCAGGCTCGTTTCGGTGCTGATCGGGAGCCCATATTTGGGTCCAGAGAGTAGAAGATGCGGTCAGTTTCCCTCACCTTTGCCCAAGCCTCCTGACCACCTGCTTGAAATCCCTTTGTAATCCAGAATCACCTGCTTACCGTGGGTGACGACGGCAGCCAAAATAAAAAGACTCTTAGTGCTTAAGGGAATGACCTGCCCACCAAGGATGACATCTCAGAGACACGAGTCTCACTTACGAGAAACGCTACACTCTTAAAAATAAGATGGTTCTTCTTCAAAAGTTCTTTAGTGAAGGCAACCATAGGTTCTATATGGAACCACTTCGTGCTTAAATGGTTCTTCGACCTGTCTGGTGAAATGGTTCTTCAGATTGATGGAGAATGTGTTGTATATGGTTCTAGAAAGCACCAAAAAGGGTTTGTCTATTGTTACAAGCTTGATATTGAGTCTGAAGAACCATGACACCCTGCAAAGAACTATTTAAGCATGCAATGGCTCTATAGAGAACCAGTCCTTGTGCTAAAGAACACTTGAGGAACCATCATTTCTGAAGAGGTTAGCTCATTATGGGTCTGTTTGGCTGTCTCATGCTTAGATTCCAGTAGAATAATGCTAATGTTAAATAATGCTAACATGCTAGGTGAAGCTCTCTCTATCCATCCATCCATCCATCCATCTGTCTGCCAGTATTAGCCTATTGCTTATTTTCCACCTGTAGTCCCTGACTGAGACCTGTTGTTAGCAACGATTCAGATTAACAATAGATAGATAGATAGATATATAGATATATAGATAGATAGATAGATAGATAGATAGATAGATAGATAGTTGGACAGATAGAGAGGTAGGTAGGTAGGTAGGTTCAGGAGACTGTAGCGAAGCAGGCGCTGTCATGGTTAAGGCCTAATGAAGGCCAGTCTGTGGGGCGTTTGGGGTGGCGTCTCCTTGTAAGTGGCGTTTGGTTCACCTAAGAGAACAATATAAGAAGATTAGTGTTTAAGAGAACGGCTTTGTGAGAGAGAGATAGAGAGAGAGAGAGAGAACGAGTGGGCGGGGCATTTTGAATCTAGCGTGTGAATTTATACAGTCCTCTGTTTGATCTCAGTCATACATGTTTAAGATCACTTCCACAGAAGCCTCAACGACACTTAATTGCGTTTATTATTATTAAGACTCACTTTCAGTTCCTCAAGTAAATCTGGAGACACACCTCCAAGGCTCAGTCTCAGAAGCTGGTTTATTTTAGTACCAGAGCTCAGTGACCACAATATACGACTGTTATTAACAGTGAGAGTCAGCTGTACATAGCATCATACACTGAACACTACACATGCAAATGAGCTTGCAGTAAATGATGATTTATGACTGCTCATCTATCTAAACAACACACACACACACACACACACACAGTGGGCAGCCCAATCCGCAGCACCCGAGGACACCTCAGTCATGTGCTGTCGGCTCTGGGGATTGAACCAGCGACCTTCCGGTCACGAGGCTGGTTCCCTAACCTCCAGCCCATGAATGCCCTCCTCCAGCCCATGAATGCCCTAAGTAAAACTCACACTCTGAGAAAAGGTGGTTCTTCCAGGGTTCTATCTCAAAGGCAGTAGTTTTATTTAGAACCATGCACTCTGTATAGAACCATTTCATATTTATATTGTTCTTTGCATGGTGAAGTGGTTCTTCTGTTTGATGGAGAGTGCACTGTGTATGCCATCATAATAACAGCAGAGCCCTTGTTGGTGCTATATAGAACCATTGACAACACATTCCCCATCAATCAAGAACCATTTCACCAGGGAAAGAACCATTTAAGCATGAAATGCGTTTATACACAGCCCATGCTTTAAACAGAACCATTCTCTTTACTACAGAACCCATGAAGAACCATTGTCTTTTTAAGTATAGTGTAGATCTGGGCTACTGTTAATTACTATAAGGCTTTCTAATCTAACCTGTGCTATATAAATGAATATCCTTTGGGACTGAATACAGGTTAAGGCCCTGGAGATTAGAGTCCTGCAGGTTTTCAGAGCTTTCATGTTTGGTGGGCACTGAAAAATGTTCTTCAAAAAAGCGAAGGAAACTGATGTGGAACTCAAAAAACAGGAAAACTCCAACACACTCTCTTTTTTAAGACAAATAAAAGGCCTTTATTGTCATGGCATGGTCCTATTAGCCTATGTAAAGATTTAATACAGCCTCACCATTAAAATAAAGGCTTTTAATTATTTTAAAAAAGGAGTGCCTTGGAGTTTTCCTGGTTTCTTGATGTTTATACTTTTCTAATCCAAGAAGCACCTCAAACCTCAAAGGAAGAGCTCCAATCCAAACGATTACTGATAAGGAACTGTTGATCATGCAGGCTGGTTCAAGTTTCAAAGGTTCCAAACTGTCTTGATGGGTTACTTCGTCTAAATGCAGATAACGTTTCATTTGATATATATTAATAAAGTACAGATCAATGCTAGTGTCTGGAAACCATGTGAAAAATATTATGGCATGAGTGAGACAACATGTGAGACAACGCTCGTAATTCTGCGTACAGTCTTGTGAATGAGTTTCAAACTTCATGGCATTTTTTCTGATACTTTTTCATGCTCAATTTCTGTGCATTAAGAGTTTAACACATTGGAAATGGGTCATTCTACAGAAACGTCAGTTTTTGTGTCCCTAGCATTTGCAGATATGTTACACTTGAGAAACATGTTTGGGTTCAAATATACTTATATTTTAAAATAAAACAATAAGTTACTTTAGCAATTCAACCTTCTTGAGCCTCAATTCAGCAATATTGGTTTTTAAGTGAGTTATCTAGAATTCCAAGCACCACAGAAAAACTCGTCCCCACAGTCGTGTGTGACGGCCTTATTGAGGCCTTATTTTAAAGGAAAAACATTTTTCTGCAATTTTAACTACAATAATCTACACATGACTATGGAATATATAAATTAAATTACATAAAGAAAACAAAAGCCAAATAAATACTATAAAATATATAATGAAAGTTCTCCAGGAGTCGTGTCACTGGTGTTACCGTGTAACAAAAAACTCGTGTTTTGAAATGAAAGTCACACCGATGACATCACTCGGCTTCCTTTTACCCGTTTTCTGAGGATCTATGAAGAAAAACTCATGGTGAGTTCACAGTGTCTTTCAGTTCTCAGAGGTTTTCTCATTCAGCTCCTGATTTCATGTGAAGCTTTTAGCTGACGTCACTGGTGTGACCCACTTTATTCTGAGGTCATTGTGAAAAAATAGAAACACAAATGGATTAAATTCCATATTTTAGTGGATGTTCCATGATTGACAGGACGTGGTTTGATGCTCTGCAGCAGCCGTTTAGTAAAAATGCATTTTTTATTATAAGTGTCTCTGGTGTTTCCTTTATTATGTGTAACACCAGTGACTCCTCTGGAGAGAAAGAAAAGTGAATGTTTCTGTAGAATAATCCAAATACAATAAAGCATCAAATATATAGTGTGTGCCATAACTTTTGCGCAGACCACACTTCGTGCTTTATTGTTTTCCCCCAATACACTAAATCCATCAAAGAAACAGCGACGGTGCAGTAAAGCATGTTCTGTGTAGAGGAAGTTTGCACTTACTCTTGCTCGGAAAATCAACAGCATGTAATATGACTTAATAAAACTTTTGCACTCTTACATCCAGTAATACGGCTCGGGTTAAAGCTGCATGCTTCAGCTTTGTTCGGGATCTACGCTTCGCTCCTACAGAAGTATTAAGTTAAGTGAGAATTTTTAGATCCCCACACAGGGAAATTCCACCTCCGCATTTAACCCATCCGTGAAGTGAAACACCACACACAGACTAGTGAGCACACACACTAGGGGGCAGTGAGCACACATGCCCGAAGCGGTGGGCAGCCCTATCCACGGCGCCCGGGCAGCAATTGGGGGTTAGGTGTCTTGCTCAAGGACACCTCAGTCATGGACTGTCGGCACTGGGGATCGAACCGGCAACCTTCTGGTCACAGGGCCAGTTCCCTAACCTCCAGCCCACGACTGTCCATAACGCATGCGGTATTGCTCAAAGGTTTGGCACCCATCTTTGTTTTTCCCACTGCGTTAAACTCGGGACATAAACGGCAACTGGGCATTAAAATGTGCTCCCTGTAGAGGACGTGTTAACTTATTCACGCTTAGAAGAGTAACACCATCTGACTGGGGCGCACAAACTCTTGCACACAACTGTACTATTGCTAAAATATCCACAAACTTTGTTCCTGTGATGGTACTGACTGTATAGGCGAGGCAAGTTCATTGAAATAGCACCTTTTATACGCTGTGGTCATTCAAAGTGCTTTGCAAATGAGAAAATTTGAAGATAATTAAAATTAGAACAGAAAAAAAGAACTAAGGAGAATAAAAGTAAAAAAAAACATGAGTAAAATATGATTAAACCTATAGATTTAAATGAAAAGACATTAGGCTGATAGAGTGGCCTCACAGGAGAGAAGTAGAGGGTAGGGCTTACGTTGTACAAACTGAGCTGACAGCTGCTCAAATAGGACTGTTCTGAGCCTGGATCTGAAAGTGTCCAGTGTCTGGGCTCTTCTAACACTGTCTGTCAGCTGGTTCCATTTAAGAGAAGCGTAGTCTTCACCTCAATATCAAGTTCAGCTCAGTTTGGTCAGTTTCTTCAGGTCAGTATTAATGTTGTTTTGTTCCAGCCAGTCTGTAAAGCTTCTTACAGCACATTGTGTTTGGTTCATTTCTGGCTGATTCCAGGTTATTTGGCTGTTCTTCTGTCACAGCTGCTGACTGAAAAGCTGCTCAGTGGTGACGACAGAGAGTTCAGATCCATCACACTCTAACATGGCTCTAATATTCAGAGGCTCCTGGAGGTCTCCGTTACCCAGATCAGGTGTGTTAGATTCGGCTTGGAGCTCAACTGGTTGGCAGATCTCCAGATCCAGGATCATATAAAGTGTAGCTCCTGGACACCGACTGTCCAACCTTGGACTCCAGTTGATTTAATGTGGGTTATTATTTGTTACCTGAAGGGCACGTTCAAGAGGTAGAAAGGAGGAGTAGCCCATTTGGAAATTAGCTAACATATGCAGAAAATGGGGCCTAAAAGCATGAGCACTTCGGTGTCCGGAAGTGTTTAATACAAGTTCATTGAACATCAGACATTAAGTTGATATTACAGCTTGTTATTTTGTAAAGCAAACTGTGCTAGACTGAGTGAAACATCTCAAAGCTGGACTCTCTCAGATCCACTCGGTTCAATTCCAAACATTTTTCGTCACCAGGCATCCTTAAGGAACGTGAGGTGTCTGGTAACAAGACTACAGGCCAAGGCATGTTCAAAGTCATACTAAAATACTGATTACCATCTACATTGTTTACAGCAAATATTGACCTTGTTGACATTTATTTGCTGGACCCAGTCAGGCCCATTTAGCCATATTCACGTTTGAGAATGCCCCTTGGGTCTTATCGCTTTAGTACAGCTCCGTGATAAAGGCTAACAAATTCCCTTTCAGGTATAAGCTGATCTGTGCTGGTCTCGTGCTGGTTTAGCTCGGTCACCCAGCATGGTCATACTGGTTGACCAGCATACCAACTTCCAGAACACAGCACACGCTGACCACCCGCTCCAATGTGCACTCAAAAACAGATGGTTCTTCAAGGATTCTTTGGCAAAGACAGTGAACCATTTCATGCTTCAGTGGTTCATGGTGAAATGGTTCTAAACAGAACCAATGTATGCAGGTATATGTGCACTGTATATGGTTTTATATAGAACCTTTTTAAAATGGTTCTATATAGCACCAAAAGGGTTCTGCATTGTTAAGACGCCAAGATTGTTTGTGTTGCTATTTAAAACCGTATGCAACATGTTCTCCATCAGTCTGAAGAAACGCTTCACCCTGCAAGGAACCGTTTAAGCATGAAAATGGTTCAAAGTAGAACTCATGGTTCTAAATAGAGCCATTGTCTTTACTAAAGAACCCCTAAAAACTACCCTTTTTGAGTGTGTAGCTTAATTTTGGCTGTACTTTACTGTCCATTTCAATAGATAACAATAGATAACCTGTATCGACTCTGCACCATTGTAAACGAGGGTCACCCTCATGTTCTTCAAGGTGTAATAAAGGTTGATTGATTGTTTTTAAGCACCCATGAAAGCAATAGAAACGTTGTGAACGTTACAATGAACTAGGGATGTTGAACTTGTGCAGTTCTGTGAATCATGTTTGAATATTTGCTGATATATTGGCTGATTCAGTTCCTAAATTGTATCAGTTCCTTCCGAATGAGCCATTTGAGGGAGGATGAGTCAGCGTTTCCCGCTCGGCCCGGCCGTCCAGTAGCTGCTTAATCATCCTTAATTATCATCAGCGGGTAAAAGGATCTTGCCTTTAGTCTAAGAACTGCTGTTCCTTCTTAACTGCTTATGTAAGTGCAATGTAACGAGTGCTGTGGTTCAATGTTACGGGGCATTTCAAACTGTTATAATCCCGCAGCCTTGGGATTATAGTCGGTTAAACCATTGTGGACTCTGAACTACTTAGCTAATTAGCATTTTGTCCACTTGATATTAGCGCCCGTGACCAAAGCTTTGAAGACGTAATTATGAGGGTGGTGGGAGAGGCGGTGGACGTTATCAGATGTCAGGAGGTGGAACGCTGGATTGGCAGATTCCTGCAGGCTCTGTTTAGCAGAGCTAAAGATAGCTAACTGCTAGACCCCATGCCTGGTTTAGCTCACTAATGGCTAAACTGTAACTCGACAAAGTGAATTAACTGCCCTCTGGGACGCTTGAACCAATTCCAGGCGTCTTTGAGGAATCATCTTCTCTTATTTAACTTGTATAACAATTTACACAACTGTCAGAAAACTGCGACCTTTGTTCCGATGAACATGAAGCGGTTGGTTTGACATCTCAGGTAAGAGTGAAGCCTGAGGTGGCCCACAATGACCACCGTTCTGACTTTGCATAAAGCTCTGGGATTCGTTTTCCAAGCTGTTTCGGTTCTGGAAAACTTAAATATAGAAGGTTGTGCATCAAAGTCCCAACAAATATGCCCGTATCTACACAGAAATCCGAGACTTGACTACCAATTTCAGTCAATGCATTGTGTGCTAAAGCTATTCCAGGGGTAATCCTGTGGAATTTGTTTTTGGTTCTCATGTGAAACATCTTCATCTTCAGTTTTGCTTGGTCTAACGTCTGTCCAGAGTCACTTTTTACCTCAGGAAATGTCTCTTTTGATGCTGCTAATTGCGCTAATGGGATCTCTGCTCATGCTAGCATTCGTAGTTAACGCAACAAAAGTGGGTAAACAGTATTGTGTTAATATCTCTAACAATATATGTGCCCGTGAGATAGTATAAGCCCTACTGGTAATCTGGCCATGATGCAGTGCAACAATGCTAAACTTAAATTAGCAATAAGGAGGTACTTTAGTGTCAGACAGCACTGCTCTCCAGTTGGCTGACCTCTACTTTAAAACCCATCATGGATGCCTCACCCAGGCCTATTTCTATCCACCCTGCAGGCCACAGGCCGTAGCTTATCCCCCACCTGCCACAGGCAGGACAAAGGGTGAGGGACAGGAACGTGAACAGCTCGGCTAATCGCTGCCGGAACGTGCTAGCGCTTAAGATTTCCCCCGGCTGCCAGAACAGCTAGACCTGGTTACAAGCCCTCGTGTGATGGAAGAATCTCGCATCTCTATGTAAGAAAGCAGAATTCAAACGCATGGAGGAAATTTTTTTTATGCTACACAACTTGGCTTTAGAACGTTAGATTTCGCTTCAGTGCAGGAGATAAACTGAAGGTCTGGGTTAAAGTTTGGACTTTACTCTTTATAAATCCTAATGGATTCTAATGGATATAAGCACATAGCCAGATAGATCTGACTGTAAATAACCAAGGCCTAACAAAGTGTTGACTGGTAAAGGCGCTAGCGCAGGAATATCTCACTTTGCGTGAACGCTAAGGCCAGTTCACTTGAAAGTCCACATAACACTGATAACCACCGGTTATTTTGTGGCATTTGATGCCTTAATCTTAATGCTAGTCTAGTATAGCCCAAATTGGCTTCAATAGGCTATTCAGATGCCCATCAATAGCCTGACTTCTAGCTGATACCCTGATATTGGCTGGTCCAGTGAATGTACCAAGAGAACAGATGACACTGGTTGTTCTATCTGCAAAGAAGCTTGAACGACATGGTGTCATGGTCGATACCTTGTACCTCAAAGCTAGCATGAGGATAGCTGATGATAAAGCCGGCAGCCGACTGGCTTGTTGCTCAGCGTTTTCGGAGCGTCCCACTGGTGGTTAAGCAGAGTGTTAGACAATGTGTCACTTTTCATTGCTCATTTTCCACTCACAGTCCAATTTAGTTACTTTTCCTTCATTTTTCCTTTTGTTATAGTTTTTACAATAATAACAGTAAGATCATAAATAAAGCCGGTTATACAGCTGTAACCATCTTTGCAGTGTGTCAGCAACATTTTCAACAAAATCATTTTAGATTTGGCCTACTTCATTGTTTTTTTTTACCAAAATAAAAGAGTAAAATCTGTTTGAGTAGATTAAGGTCTGGTTAGATCTTGTAGGCAGGACAAACCCCCCCGTTTGTCCTGCCTACAAGATCTAACCAGACCTTAATCTACTCATACAGATTTTACTCTTTTATTTTGGTCTGAGGGGGAACAGCATTGGCATACAGACAATAGTGGGCCAACCTTGTTAAGCCAGTGGACTGACATATGCTTGGTGTCTGGGCCTCTAAAAAAGTAGCTTTTAGGGAGTTTTCCTTGGTCTTATATCTGTAGAAATAGTATTCAAATCTGTTTTTACCTCAGGAAATGAATCTTTAGGGAACCAGAAGGTCGCCGGTTCGGTCCCCTGAGCCAACAGTATGTGACTGTAGTGCCCTTGAGCAAGACACCTAACCCCCAACTGCTACCTGGGTGCTGCGGATAGGGCTGCCCACCACTCTGGAGTGTGTGCATTCAGTAGTGTGTATGTGGTGTTTCACTGCAAGGATGGGTTAAATTTCCCCGTTGTGGAACTAATAATCTTGAAAAAATAATGTCCCACTATTGTGCTAATATCTATATTGTATGTAACGATATAGATGCTAACGGGAAAGTAAAAGCCCCCCTGATTATCTGATATGATGACATAATGCAACAGCATTACATTAAGAGAGATGTATGAATTGCAAATACCAAAAGATGGTTCTTCAACTTGCTTCCTTAGTAGGTTTAGAACCATGAGTTCTATGTAGAACCATTTCATGCCTGAATGGTTCTTTCCCTGTCGAAACCGTTCTTCAGATTGATGGAGAAGGAGTTGCATGTGGTTCCATATAGAACCTTTCTGAGTATGGTTCTAAATACCACCAAAAAGAGTTGTTACGACGTCAAGCTTGTAGCAAAAGAAGAACCATTTTTTTTGGTGCTACATAGAACCAATGTCAATAAAATATACAACACATTCTTCAACACACCCTGAGGGACCATTTCACCACGCAAAGAACTGTTTAAAGACAACATGACTCCACACCGTTCTATATAGAGCCTCTGCCTTTCCTAAAGAACCCAGAAGAACCATCTTTTTTAAGAATGAAGTTGTAAATTAGCAATAAGGGGGTCATTTCAGGACAATTGTAGCATAGACAGTAGACTTTAGGTTGTAATCAGCTGCCCTGTTAATGATTTTTTTGTAATTTTATGTACAATAACAACTTACACACTATTGTTTTCATTGTGAAAATAATGTGTTGACAGTATTTCAAGAATTTGTGAACAAGAAGTGAATAAAATGACAAATAATATACTGCAATTATTATTTCTATGCTTACTTTGTCAACTATTTGAACTCAATGATGAGTTCTATAACTGAAATTTTACAGCTGTTTCGGTCATTTTAGACTCTCGTACGGCTCATTTTTATCATCTTTATCATCTTTTATCATCTTGGACACATTTTTATCGTCTTGGACTACACCATACCAATAAGAGTCCTCACCAATAAGACTCCTAACATTGCCTTCACCTACCTGTGTAAAGGTCGCTCTGGATAAGAGAGTCAGCCAAATACTGTAAATGTAAAAACAAAATTAACATTTCTGTGTTTTTATTTAGATCTTCCTAGTGTCATGCTGATACATTGACGCCGTAGCGTCATTTTGTACATTTACCTGCATCCAGATTGGTTTGAAAACATTTTTATTTTTGAAAACATTGATTCCAGATTTTTGAGCCCATGAGCAGTGGACAGTGAAATGGCCCATAATCCTGGATGATTCCACTTGGTCACCACAGTGTGTAGCCATCCTGTGTTCCATCTATGTGTCAAAATCTTCTTAAAACAGTGACAGTTTCTCAGGTTTAAGGTTGTCTCTGCTCTAAAAGGCTGATGCAACTTGGATTAGACGGGACAGCTGTAGATTTCGTACTGACCTGGTCTTTCATGACTGACTCTGTTGAAGACGTTTGTACAGTGTAACCAGTAACATGTCAAGCCATCCATGTTTAATGAGTACACTGAACTAATTATGCCTTTACTAATCCACATCTCCGTTTGGAGCTCGACTAATGCAATTAAAACGGCATCAGGAACAGAACAGCATGTTACATTGAACTACTTTTCTAATCGTGCTTCTGTCACGTTTCATAAGCTACTGTTCACGAATTCGTACACCGACCAGGCATAACATCATGACCACCTCCTCGTTTCTACACTCATTGTCCATCTTATCTATTGTTAGCCCCCTTTTACCCTGTTCTTCAGTGGTCAGGACCCCCATGGACCCTCACAGAGCAGGTACTATTTGGGTGGTGGATCATTCTCAGCACTGCAGTAACACTGACGTATGGTGGTGTGTAAGTGTGTGTTGTGCTGGTCTGAGTGGATCAGACACAGCAGTGCTGCTGGAGTGTTTAAACACTGTGTCCACTCACTGTCCACTCTATTAGACACTCCTACCTCGTTGGTCCACCTTGTAGATGCAAAGTCAGAGATGACAGCTCATCTGCTGCTGCACGGTTTGTGTTGGCCATCCTCTAGTCCTTCATCAGTGGTCACAGGACGCTGTTGGCTGGATATGTTTGGTTGGTGGACGATTCTCAGTCCAGCAGAGACACTGAAGTGTTTAAAGACTGCAGCAGCACTGCTGTGTCTGATCCACTCAGACCAGCGCAACATACACTAACACACCACCACCACGTCAGTGTTACTGCAGTGCTGAGAATGACCCACCACCCAAATAGTACCTGCTCTGTGAGGGTCCAAGGGGGTCCTGACCACTGAAGAACAGGGTAACAGAGTATCAGAGAAACAGATGGACTACAGTCTGTAACTGTAGAACTACAAAGTGCAGCTATACAGTAAGTGGAGCTGATAAGATGGACAGTGAGCGTAGAAACAGAGATAATGTTACGGCTGATTGGTGTATGTTGTCATTTTTCATCATAAGTCAAATGATTCAAATGTAATGATCATACATGCCAACTTGTGAGTTGAATCCATGTTAAATTCAGTCGTAACTTAGTGAACTCGTTTACTCTTGCAGGGTTTCTCCTTTTCTAAGTGTCCCATTGTAGAAGGTATCTGCAAAAACCAAACTCCACTATACACAATGCTTTACTTCATATAATCAGATTGAGTGAAAAGTTACTGCTTGCTATGGCATCATACTGTAGTCGTAGTTTTGACAAGCATGATCATTATCCCATCATGCTCTGGCCTTTGGGAACTGCTCTATACAGTAGCCTTCAGCTAATGTGCAATGCTACCCTTCTGTTGATTATGCTGTTCTAGAAGCTGTTGACGCTTAACATGAAGATAATTCACTAAGCATATTCTGTTTTCTGGGACCCAATCAAATGTAGTCAGTCAGCCAAGACATGCTTGGTGTCTGAAGGTTGCTTCTGTAGCTTTGCAGTGGAGCTAAGAGGCTAACGCAGTTTAGCCTAGCGCTAACTTAAAGCCTATGGGTCATTCTGCAGATGCAAAGTGTCACCGGTGTTACCTTTCTTATGAGGACACGTAACGCCAGTGACATTTTTAATGAAAAATGCATTTTTACAAAACACCTGCTACAGAGGCATCAAACCACTTATCGCCAGTCATGGAAAATCCACTAAAATATGGAATTTAATCCATTTGGATTCTGTTTTATCACAATTACCTCAGAATAAAGTCGGTCGCACCAGTGACGTCAACTAAAAGCTTCATATGAAATCAGGAGCTAAATGAGAAAATCTCTGAGAGCTGAAAGACTCAGTGGACAGATCCTCAGACAACAGGTCAAAGGAAGCCGAGCGACGTCATCGGTGTGACCCTCATTTCAAAATAAGAGATTTTTTGTTATGTGGTAACACCAGTGACACGACTCCTGGGGGCAATTTCCATTAAATGTTTTATAATATTTATTTGTTTTCTTTATGCATTTAATTCATATATTTCAAAGTCATGTACAGATTATTGTAGTTAAAACTGAAAAACCTCAAAATATGGCCTCAGCCTTTACACGTGACCGTGAGGACGAGAAGGTGTAATTATTAAAGTAACTTGTTTTATTTTAAAATATAAATAAATTTTAGCCCTAACATGTTTTTGAACTGTAATATATCTGTAAACGCTAGGGACACAATAATGGACGTTTCTGTAGTATGACCCCTATATTTTCACACGCTTGTCTGAACCCATGTGGAGTTTGTTCGTTGATCTCTAATAGACTTAATTATGCGGTTTATGATACTGTATGGTAAACCGCTATCTGTAAATATGGACTTAAGTGCGTTAGCTTAGCTAATAACAGCATTAGCATGCCTCAATTATATTTCAACTACCACTTTAATGGAGGAATGTGATCGTGATTTGGAGTAGTGGTGAACGATGGAGCACTGGATGGTCCCTAAACATCATGTCCATGGTGCCTCATGGAGAAAACCATAGCCTGGCAGTAACGATGGGATTGGTTCCATTCACATCAGCAAATATGAGTTCAATTCTTGGAGATCTATGCATTCAGAGCAGTTCGGTGTGAAATGGTTCATTTTAGAGACTCAGATTTCTTTACAGTGGTGATAGGAACCAGGGGTCCCCATGACTACAACACAGATATAGTTATTTTATGTACCATCCAAAACCACCAGTGGACCTACACGACTCTTCTGAGTTTTATGCGGAGTGTTGATTGATGGTGGATTTGTGGAAAATCTGAAGTTTTTCTTTGGGACTATTTCGCCTCACAACACCTTCCATATTATGTATCCCTCCACCAGGAATGGATTTGAGGGCCAAAATCTTCTCAAAAGTATTGTGAAACAGTGTCTCAGACATCACGCAGTGAATTCATAACCATTTTGTGTAGTAACTTTCTGTGAGGGAGGTGGACGTCTGGTTCCTATCACTGCCACTGTGAACAGTTCTGACTTGGTAAGTTTCTCTAGAATGGGCCGTTTCATGCCAGAAGTCAAGAGTATGGGCTCATGAATCAAGATTGGAGAATGCTTGCATATCTACCTGTTATGATGTAAGTTTTATTACCTGAGAATTGAAACCAAGTTGCCTGAAGTGATTTCTTACAAATTTCCCTAATTAGGCCTGCACAATACATCGTTTCCTAATCTTTATTGCGATACTGTTTTTTGCTATGTCCTGACAGCTCCAGGTGAGTTTCTGTGGGAATTGTGATAAATCAAAATTGACCCATGGTCCAAAACTATAAGAAATGTGGTCAAAATAGTGCAGGCCAGTCATTAACCATGTTGCACAATGTGCTTTTAATATATTGTGAGGTGTATCGCAATTGCAAAATCTAGCAAAATGATCGCAGTATAGAATTCTGTCCATATTGTGCAGGCCTTATAACACTTACTCTTACAATTGATTAAGTTCTAGGTATTAACCAGGTATGTATGAGGGACAGACTCCAAAGTATTACATGACTATTTTGGCTAGCATGATGCAAGGTTCTGATACAGTTTAACCAAATTACAGGTTCTAACTATGTGTACTGAATAAGTGTAGGGTGCAATTAAAGAAAAAATTCTGTGCACTTATTTTGGGTAAAATGATGGTAAGTACCAAAACAGTCTAAATAAATTACACTGAAACTTACATTTATGCATTTGGCAGAGACTCTAATCCAAAACTGTTAATGTAGCATTAAGAGTCTTGCCCAAGTCCTCTTAATGATATAATCTGGTGTACCTGCCTGAGCGGGGCATCGAACCCCACACCACTTGAAAAACAGTGCTATTACCCACTATGCTAGACCAACCAAAATGATTAATAGGTTATAGCTATTAAACTGATTAAGGACAAAGTAAAGTACCTCATAATGATTTGTAGTAACAAGGTGGTAAATACAAATACATACCAAATAGCACTGTATCATCACATGTTTAAGCAGGACAGTAAATCTGAAACACCTCCAAGATGTGCTGTAACATGACGTCAAAAAATGCAGACAGTTTTCTGAAATAAACAGTAAAAACCCGTAGAATCACAGTAAGAATCACTGCCTTACGTTACAGCCCAGATTCAGTTTAGTCTATAGCTAGAAAACAGGTGCATCCGGTATATGACTCTGTACCTTATTCATCCACAATCTTTTTACATCATGCTGCTTCATACCAAAATAATTACACAGTACTGTGGAGTTTGCACTACACACTTACCCGTTTATATCTAGAACCTGCCTTAAAGAGTGTCTTTGAGGTCTGTGATTGTGATTTGAGTCGTAATCTCACTGAATAATGTCCTCTTTGTCTCTCTGAAGGTCAGCACTGCTCCAGACGATGAAAACAAACTCTCGGTATGAACTTTTACTTTTTTCATGACCCATAAATCTCCATATATGTGTGTATTTATGTCCTCATTTTGCATATCGTTCTACTACATTATACACTCTTAGCAAAAGTGGTTGTGTATGGTACCAAAAAAGGGCTTCGTTGGCTTGTAACAACAGTGGAACCCTTTCTTTGGTGCTAAATAAAACCCTTTTCAAAAACTACAACACATTCTCCATCAATCTGAAGAACCCTTTCACAATGCAAAGCACCATTAAGCATGCAAAAGGTTTTTTGAGTGTTCATGGTTCTATATGGAACCAATTTCTTTACTAAAGGACCCTGGAAGGACCACTTGTTTTAAGAGTGTATGGCGTACGAATACCATTTACATGCTTAAAGGGTTCTCTGCATTGTGAAATGGTTCTTCAGATTGACAGAGAATTTTTGTTCTATACAGCACTTAAAGCGGTTCTGCTATTGCTACCATGTCAAGAACCCTTTTGGTGTTATATAGAACCATTTTTAAAAAGGTTCTATATAAAGCCATGTACAACACGTCCTGCGTCAATCTGAAAAACCACTTCACCATGCTAGTGGTTCTTTGGGTGTTCATGGTTGTATATTGAACTGCAGTGTTTACTAAAGAACCTTTGAAGGGTACAGAAACAAGTAGTTAAACGTTCCTTCTCATTGGCTCTCCTATAGGCCAAGCCCCGCCTCCAGAGAGGAGGAAGCTCCGCCTCTTTGCACAATTCGCTGATGAGAAACAGCATCTTCCAGCTGATGATCCACACACTGGATCCACTCAGTGAAGGTAAGACCCTCAAACACAACACTGTATGGGAATGTAAGGCTACTCTGTCTCTTCCGAAGGTCCCTCCTTTACCATCTTTGGTGGACACCGTCTTCCTGAAGAGCTTATAAATTCTAGGGGTTGTGACCTTCAGGGTTTATTTTGTTTGATGGCAGGCGCTAAGTTGAAACATCTCTATTGGAGATCTAATGACTACGCAAAAACATCAAAGTCTTAAATGAGATCGGGCTAATTTTCATTGTGTTCCAAGTAGGGATGTAACTATAAGACATCTTGTATCGAATTGTAGTTGCAGTTTATTGTATCGTATCATATTATGTCTTTGTGAAGTGCTTGGCATGTTAGCTAGTGGCTAGTGTTTTAACTTGAGGCTAACATTTTAGGTATTGGACAGAGCATTCGATTGGGACACTGTAAGGTTTAGCGCATCTTTTGTTTCAAATAATGTACTTTTAACATATTAAAGGCTTCAATAACATCTGGCATGTTGAGAACTAAATCAAATCTTCACCCCAGAATTAAAAAAATCTCAGCAAGCCTGAAAAAGTATATGGTTACAACCATGTAGACGTGGGCAATATGGTGATATTATATCATTATTGTGATAAATTATGTCTGAGCATATCGTGGACATCGTTAGTACTAAAAGAAACTATTTTTCATTTCAAAATGAACATAATTAGGTTTTTTTAATTAGACTTAATGCAATGCAGTTTGTAAAATATTGAATACATTTTGAATCGTTGTCATTGTGATCATTATTATTATTGTTATTATTATTTTTGTTTGTGTTTTTATACAGTATGTGCTCTATTTTGTCTGTTCCAACTTATTAAATCTCAAAAAAACGAAATATCGTAATCATATCGTGTATCGTGAAAATATTTTGAAGTATCATGATAATATTGTTTTTGCAATTTCGCCCACCCTTACACCCAGGGGTAGCGTACAAACAGGGGTGCAACTACATACTTTCTGAGGTGGATGCAAACATATTATCGGCGCAACCCCCCCCCCCCCCCCCCCTCAACTTAAAGTGACTGAAAAAAATTAAAATTAAAATCAAATATTTAAGCAGGCAAGCTAAAATAAGGAACTTTATAAACAGAATACAAATTAAATGGTAAGAGCAAAAAACAAGCAATGAGGATTTAATTAAGAAGAAATAAAATAATTCAGAATAAACTGATAAGTGGACAGGCTAAAATGTAACGCAATAAAATAGAGATTAATAATTAGAATAATAAAATATAAGCACAAAGAAAGAGGGTTAAAACACCAAGTTTATATAAAAAAGTAAATTATGGAAATAAAATAAACAGTAAAACAGAAGACAGAATAAATAAAAGGAAGAAATAAAATAAATAAAAAGGTAAAACAGAAAATTAAATAAATAAAAGGACAAAATAAATAAAAATGTAAAGGAAAACTCAACTAAAACAGTTACAGGCTGAATGTGTCTGAATGTGGCTAGAAACTAAGAGTTTAAGCTGATTTAGTGCCACCAGCGAGCTGAGCTTTAGACCAGGCTACCACGGTTAGCATATTAACTAGAATGTTGACTAGCTAGGTTAGCTAGCTAAACAGGCTACTATAAAGAGCTGTGGCTCGACTAATGTCACTCGTTTTGAAGTTAAACCGAGAAAATAACCAGTTCAGGGTTAATCAGGTCGTAGCTGGAGAACCAAGTTTAGCTTTAACGTTAGCTTGCTGCCTCACTGCTATCATTCATCTGGCTGGCTGGGTAATATTAATATGGCTAGCCTTAGCTAGCACAGTAACATACATCTTAAACTGAAGAGGCGACCTCTTCTGATTGTGTGAATCTATTCCCGGTGAAGTGCGGGATCTTTGGGGAAACTATGGAACGTTTGACCTCTTATTAGATTCCTTTATTTTGAATAAGTGCGTTTGGGAACGCAGCAGTGAGGCAGCTTTGCTAGAACCCAGTGGTCCAACGCTACTTTCGTACCCTACAGTCTCGTTTTGGTAGACAAAGGTGACGTAGGTGAATAAAGCGAATAAACTGACCAACCTGCTGTCTTTCAACCACTTTGAGAAGCTTTTCTTCATCCCTACATCTTTTTCTCTCTCCCTCTTCCGTTCCCTATGGGGCGCGTTCTCAAGCGCCTGTGTTTGGGAGCAAATGACAGGAGGGTGGGGACGGAGTGGATGGGCGCCTGATTAGTGCTGTGCTGTTTATTGATGTGTATTAGACTTGAACAAGCAGCTCTTACAGAAAATGCAGACTAGAAATAAGCCCCTCTAGTGCAGCGCCCATATGCGCCGCATACGCTGCATACCCCCTTTTTGCGCCACTGCGTACAAAGTGCAAAGCTTCTGTACTTGAGCAAAAAATACAAAAGCACTTGCTTGTGAACGTGCCTGAGCTAGAGCTAAGCGATTTGGGGGAAATTTATAGTTGTGATTTTGTAATTATTTGTAATTAATACGTTTATTTCAGCTTAGCAAGGCGTTTACACCCATAAAAATAAAAGAGGGGGAAAAAAATCATAGCTATCACAAAAATGATAGGTATAAAATGAATGGACATTATAATTGATACAAAAACTGTACTGACTGAAAAGGTGTAGTCTGAAGCTATAACTCTCCCTGAACAATATTCTGATTTAAATTCTGTTTATTTTCTATAAATAAAAGATCCAGGTCCGGTTTTTGTGTCCAAGAAGGCCAGAATGTCCACGTTTTTTGGCCTGAGCCTTGAGTGCTGAACATATTGTGCCAGACTGCCAGTTAGTTGTGGTTGTGTTGTACAGCACATGTGGATGTTGGGTTGCTTTAGTTTCACAGGCCGATGTTATTAGGTTAAATGTAGGTTAAAAATGAGGTTGAATTTAAAACTTAAAACTTGTTAAGACAATGTGGCTAAGTATGTAGACTACAGCTGAAATTACAGCTTAATTTGTCACATAGCTGAGGTTGGTCACGCAACACTGACCGGTTCCAGGCTTTTGAACGTTGCCGTATACCCATACAGGGTAATACACCCACAGACACTGTTGTTATGTTTGTGTTTCAGGGAAGTTCAAGGAGAAAGCTTCTATTCTGCACAAGATCGCAAGAAAAAAGGGTCAAGATGACGTCAATGGTTTGGGTGAGTTCAGTTCAGGCCGTATAATAGAATTGTGACTTCATCACAACATAGAAACTCAAGTGTTGCATCACTTTTAAACAACTGTGTACAACGTTTTCCATTCCATTTATTCCCGAAATACATATTTTGCCCCTTTGCACCAATTCAGCCATATCCTACCTGTATAAAACACCCTGTACTTTACATGCTGGGAATTTGCACATATGAATCTGTTATTTATATTTGTTTGTGTATTTATTTGTTTACTCTTTGTATCATGCACTTTGCACTCTCTTATACTTACACAAGCACCAGCGTAACCAAGAAAACCTGGCTACATGTGCCTAAATGGTTCTTGGCTGGGACATTTGGTTCTTTAACTGGTATAGAACGTAGGTTCTTTAAATCTGTGTTAAAGGTCTTTCAAACTTCTTCATGATCTCACATACCAAGGATGGTTCTTTAGGGAACCAACAGTGGTTCTTCTATGAAACCATTTAAGCATACCCCTGACGTTCTTCAAGGGTTCTCTAGTCAAAGGAATGGTCCTATTTAGAAGCACGAATTCCATATAAAACTATTTCATGCTTAAATAGTTCTTTGAGTGGTGAAATGGTTCCTTACAAGAATGTATTGTATACGGTTCTATGCAGCAGGATGCAAAAAGGATTCTTCTATTGTCACAAACCTGACATCATCGCAATAGCAGAACCCTTTTTGGTTCTATAAAGAACCATTTTCAAACTGGTTCTATATAGAAGAATATACAACACGTATACAAAATCATTTCACCACGTTAAGAACCATTTAAGCATGAAGATGTCCGAAATAGAGCTCATAGGACTGCATAGAACCAGCCTTTACTGAAGAACCCTTGCATACTTGGTCAGTGAAGCAAATCTGATCTCTCCATGTTTTCTGTTGTTTTTGGTCCCGTAGTAGATAAGAACCTGCCCAACAGCTCCAATGTGGAGGTGGAAGTGACTCCGCCCATGAATGGCAGCGTAGGGCAAGAGGTGAGTTCTTTATCATCATCATCATTAAAAGGATCAAAAAGCATCAAAAACACTGAGATCAGAGCAATCATAGTCATAAACATGCCTCATTTAACCGGTCAACAGGTTTTCAGACACTTCCAATTCAGATTTCAATACACAATATCTATTGACTCTATACCAATAAATGTGACCAACAAAGAAAGTATTCATAAGCATAAATAAAGATGAAAGGTTTTAAAAATGAAATTGATAGTGAAAAAAGTATTCGGACACTATATTAATCTATACAGCAGATTCGGCATTGAAAACCTGTATTTTTTTTTTTTCATTTCAAACCTAGAAATAAACAAAAAAAATTGAAATTTTGAAAAAAAAATTAAAATAAGGAAAAAAGTGCAAAATTCTGCACTATTTCTAGGTCACAATTCAAACTGAAGCGAATCTGTGATATTCCCATGTTGCGGCCGTTTGAGGAAAAAGTCTTCCTTCCATTTAAGCTCGTGTTCAGTCAACTCTTAGGTGGATTTGATCTGTTTTTAGAGTGTAGCTTGGGTGTCATTAAAATGGGGAGATAACACATACTATAAAAAATTCTGAAATTCATGTTCAAATTTCTAAATTTCCACTTTTCGGTCAAATTTCCATGCTTTTAATATCATTTGCAATGAAAAGGTTTGTGTTCAATTAGATTTTCGGACCCCACTATATGTAGCAGTTAAAAATGAAACCAAATCAAGGTCTACTTACTAGTGCCACGAAAAAACACAAATATTCTCGTGCAGATTGCACCTGGTGTCACTGTAAAAACATCATTGCCTGGGAAGATTTTACAAGTAGCAATCATAGTGAAGCTGAGAGAGCTTCCTGAAGTTTAGATGGAGAACATTATTAAACAGCACTCGAATAGAAAAAGCTAGAGCCAGAAGAAAGACCTTCAATCTGCCTTATATGGAATGTCACCTATCAAAATACCCCAAAAATCCCAAAACATAGGCTATGGTCTTTTATTTCTGCCATCATTAGCAGAAGCTCACCTTCCAAGAACGATATAAGCACCTGTGAAGACATGGGGCAGATTTACTAAGACAGGTGCTACTCATCAACAGTGGCTGGGAGTCAGTTTAACGGCTTCTTCTGAGAACCTCTGTGCAAATGAACACAGGCACAACTTCATAATTAACATACGATCAGCAGAATATGATCCTGTTGATTTGCATGTGAGATTTTAACTTATTTTGACTTCCTAACACAGGCTGAGAAAGAGGAGGAAGATGAAGATCAGCCTCTCAGCCTGGCGTGGCCGAACACACACCGGAAACAAGCAACGTACCTCTTCATCTTCCCCATTGTGTTTCCACTGTGGCTCACGCTGCCCGACGTCCGCAGAGAGGTACCAGACTCATCTTTGAATTATTTCCAATAGTGATACAAATACACACATTATCTAAGCCGCTGATCCTCCTGGATCAGCGGGTGCTAGAGCCTGTCCCAGATAACAAACCTGGACAGGTCACCAGTCCATCACAGGGCAGACAAATACATCTAAACTTAGGGGCAATTTCAAGTACCCAGAGGATTCCCACAGAAAGGACCCTGGTTACCCGGCTGGGGAATCGAACCCAGGCCCTTCTTGCTGTGAGGTGACAGTGCTACCCACTGTGACTACAATACTATACTATTTTGATATCTTCCTGTATATTACAGAAATAAAGTGGATATACATTGTTCCTCTCATAAGCATTACACTAATGAGCTACACATTAGCACATATAGACCACCGCATACAAACAGAGCAAACCACTGAGCTGAGTCAGGGGTGTTTCAGTCACGTTTCAAATGGAAATGTAAACCCAGCAGACCCTTGATCACCTCCCGCTGTGTAGTCAACTTCATCTAAAATAGTCCACTTTGTTCTGAAGGCAGCTAAAATAAATGGACATAGCATTAACCTAGTAGCACTTCTGTTTCCTCTCGTAACGCCTGAGGAGCCATCTGACTCACATAGCTTCTTAACATGCGATGGCGTTTTAGGGCCACTGTTATTAAAAATGAAAATAGTAGACTTTGAGAATAAAGTCATAATACTCTGAGAAAAAATTTTATGGTATGATATTTCAAGAAGGGCGGCACGGTGGCGTGGTGGGTAGCGCTGTCGCCTCACAGCAAGGAGGGCCTGGGTTCGATTCCCCGGCTGGGCGACCGGGGTCCTCTGTGTGGAGTTTGCATGTTCTCCCCGTGTCTGCGTGGGTTTCCTCCGGGTTCTCCGGTTTCCTCCCACAGTCCAAAGACATGCAGTCAGGCCAATTGGATGTGCTAAATTGCCCCTGGGTGTGAGTGACTGTCTGCCCTGTGATGGACTGGCGACCTGTCCAGGGTGTATACTGCCTTCCGCCCGAAGACTGCTGGGATAGGCTCCAGCACACCCCCGCGACAGTGACGGAGAAACGGCTTAGAAAATGGATGGATGGATGGATGGATATTTCAAGAAAAAAAATCATACTATTTAGAGAAAAAAGTTATATTTTTTAGAGAAAAATGTCTAAATATATTGAGAAAAATTTCATATTTTGATAAAAACAGTTGTACAGTAAGACATTTCGAGAAAAATCATACTATTTCGAGAAAAAATGAACAATATTTGAAGAAAAAAAAGTCATAGAAGTAGGTTAATGCCAAGAAAAGTAGCCAGGAATCTGGAGCAAGCATGTCTATTGGCTCACTGATGCTAAGTCTTAGTACTTAGGTATTGAAATAATGATGATGACGATGATTTAGCCTTAGTCTTGAAACAAGGTGAACAAGAACATGAACCATGTTTCGAGGGTGAAGAATCTGTTCAAGACTCAAGAACCTTCACGTAAGGTAAAGGTTCCACACCCGTGGTCTCCAGCTGGAGCAGGTGTGGTAAACTGGTTGGAACTATAAACTCTGCAGGAAGGTAGATCTCCAGGACTAGGGTTGGAGGTCGCTCTTCTACACCAGTCCAAGAGTTCCTCCTAGAACCTTTACATTATGTGGAGCAGGGGTGTTCAGTCTTATACACAAAGGTCCAGTGTGGCTGGAGGAGCAGGAGCTCATCTGACCAGTCGTTTGAAGACTCATCAACTGTTGTGTTCCTCCTCATTTGGAATGAAAACCTGCAACCACTCCAGCCCTAAGACTGGATCTACTGATTCGGAAGCATCTTAAAACTTTAAAAAAAGGTTCTTCCCAATCAAATATCTCTAAAAACATCTACTGAAAGGCTCTTAGAGGAAGCCAAAGTAGCTCTTCCACCACCACAAAGAAGCAAACTTCAGACACCAAACATGTCTTGGCTGATTGAATAAATATGGGTTAAGGCAGGAGGGAAACTAGGTAAACTGCACTCTTACAAAAGATGGTTCTTCAAGGGTTCTTCAGTAAAGGGAATGGTTTTATTTAGAATCATGAGTTCTGTGTAGAACCATTTCTTGCTTGGTGAAAATGGTTTCATTGCATGGAGAAATGATTCTTCAGACTGATGGAAAATGTACTGCATGTCGTTCTGTACAGAACCTTTTCGAATATGGTTCTTATATAGATATGATGGTTCTATATAGATATAATGGGTCTCATTTTGGTGACTTGGATTCTATTGTAATAAGCTTTACATTAAAACAATACATGCTTAAAACAGATGGTTCTTCAAGGGGTCTTTAGTACAGAAAATGGTTCAGTGTAGAACCTAGAACACTCAAAGAACCCTTTGCATGATTAAAGTGTTTTTTGCATTGAGAGGTGGTTCTTCAGATTGATAGAGAATGTGCTATATATGTTCTATACAGATATAATGGGTCTCTTTTTTTGTTGACCTGTATAATTGAAAATGGAAAGTACCAAATCGGGTTCTTCTATTGTAACAAGCTTTATATCAGCAATACACATTTTAAACAGATGGCTCCTCAATGGTTCTTTAGTAAATAAAATGGTTCTATAGAGAATCTAGAGCACTTTGCATGGTTAAAGGGTTCTTTGCATCGAGAGGTGGTTCTTCAGACTGATGGAGAATGTGCTGTATATTGTTCTTCTTGAAAAGGATTCTGTATAGTACCAAAAAGGGTTTAATGTTGTTACAATTTCACCCTTGGGACAATACTAGAACCCTTTTTGGTGCTATATAGAACTCTTTTCAGAAAGGTTCTATATAGAACCATCTATAACACATTCTCCATCAATCTGAAAAACCATGTCGCCACACAAAGAACCATTTAAGCATGCGGATGGTTCTGTACAGGACTCATGGTTCTAGGTAGAATCAACCCCTGTATTAAAGAACCTTAAAAGGAGCTTTTTAAGAGTGTAGATCTTTCAGTGAGGATAGTTTACAGGCTGTTTGTGTTCATTCATTCATTCATATCTTCTTTCTTTCACACAGACTTCAAAGAGGTTTTTCCCTGTCACGTTTCTGGGCTCGATCTCCTGGATTGCTGCCTTCTCCTACCTGATGGTTTGGTGGGCTCACCAGGTGAGTGGTGTTCTGCCTCTCAGAAGAGGTTCTGGTGGTCTTAATCGCAGACGAAATGTGAATAGTCAATCCGAATGCAACTGATACAGTCGCCAAAGTTGTGGCATACTATCCAGACTATTGGGATCAAATTAACATGGGGTCCTGGAGTGTTTTCCTCTTTTACGGGTGATTTTAATTCCACATCTGTGGAACGACAGGCCTAATTACTGTTCATCACCAAACTCAACGTTGCTCTGATCATTTTAGTCCCATCCAGTTACACATTTCCTTGCTTGCTTTGGAAAAAAAAAGATTTCTGGCCACTCCTTATCAGTAGCCATCTGTTAACAATCCAACTAAGAGCTCAATTGGAATAGTCTAGTCTGATTGAGGCCATTCGGAATACAATTCCTATCCGAATGAAAGAGGTGGGTAATCCTGTAAATTTTCAGTTGAATAGAAGAATAAAATCCATTTAAATGCCTGTATCTGATTACATTCCCTATCGGAAAGTTTAAGTTTGTTCTGCATGTGCGTCACATCATAGTAAAAGTTTATATCGTTCAACACGGCAGAACAGAAACTGGATCTGCAGAGGAGACAAAGTTTATAATCTGATCGTTAAAAGACGGCGGTGGAACAGACGTCCAGCTTATGCATCTCAGAACACGACGTCTTCCTCTCAGCCTTCTTTAATAAGGGCATGTGAAGGACGTTTTCCTGAGTCTGACGTCATTTTAAAGTAATAAAAACACAAGCACTGCTCACTGCTGCTCATCTCACTCTGACTGGACTCACATGATATTCACTGTCATGGTAACGTATTACACTAAGTAGTATTCCACGCATTTTGGACCGGATTACTTGTAGCACAAGAGATTGTCATCACTGCAGAACCAAAAGTCCAACTCCTCCCATGTCATGTTTTAATTGGTCTGAACTAGAGTGGAGCTGATAAAATGGACAATGAGTGTAGAAGTAGGTGGAATGACCTAATAAAGTGGCTTATCAGGCTATATAACATTTAATATGATTTTTTTTGTCATTTTTATTAGATTTATGGAAATGTGTGGCAGGAATACCAAATCCTTTTAAATGTAAATGTTTATATATTAAAATGTTTTATTTTATTAAATGTTTTTTATTATGAAATTCCAGGATTTAGTTGCTAAAAACACACTTACGTGCCTTATTTTGACCTGTCATATGTGCATTCTAGTGTCTAAAAATGTTTTCAACTAGAACTCGTCTATCATAAGTACACTTGAGATGTAGGCCTTCTGACCGGACTTTTCGAGTTTTGACAAACGAGTGTGAACGTCATGAATCGTGAGCAGTTCTAGAGGCTGGGTTGTGGCATTCACGACGGAACAACATCAAGAAAACAAAAACACCAGCAACACCTGCGGGTTTCCCACAGATAAAAATGCGACAGGTTAGACCAATGAAATAAGTCCTAGACGGAAAACGTAAACGACACATACTAGTTTAAAGACCGATAGAAATGCGATGATTTTAGGCGAATGAAAAGAAGACATGGGTGGAGTTGGATCAGGTCCGGCTCCACCCCTTTGGACTTGTGGTTCTGTGGCGACTCTGGGGCATGTAAATGGAGATTTTCCATCAGATTGTTGAGTGGAGTGAGATGTAAACACCTCAGTCTTAATCTGTAATCAGAATGTGTTCAATCTGACTGGCAAAAATCTTGGTCTCTTAGTGTCTCCATTCGTAGCCCAGGAGAGCATCATCAGGAGGAGAAAGAAAAAAATCAATGAGAAACACTCATTGAAGGGCCAATTATAACAGCAGCTACAGGAATAAAACAGTGCTTTTTGTTCGTAGACACATCAACTTTTTTGGAAAGTTTTTTTTTCCCAGAAGGTTCTCTATGAATAATGTCTAGTTGTATTTCTTTGTAACGCCAAAGAAGAGAAGTGAGTAGGATCTGATTGCGAACAATCTTTATTTTCAAACCGGGTAATTTCAAAGATCTTAAAAGACAGTCCATCTTCACCAAGGGTGCCAATAATTATGCAAGTGACCGTATACAAAGTTCCTTTGTTCTAAAAAGACTGGAGCAAGTGCAGTCAGACATGCTTCACTGCAGCCAAATAATCATATGCATTGATGGTTATACAGAAAAGCATACACTAAAAGTCCAAAATTATCCAGTAAGTATCCAGCACTTTACTTGTTGTTGAATATTTGTTGGAATCTCTTTACATGGGCATTCACAAAATAACCTCTAGAAACAGATACTTTAAGAACGTCAGTTACCGCAGTTCAAACTACGTCCAGTAGGTGGAAACAGTGCGATCATAGTCAGGCTGAAGCCCAGCCGCAGCACACACTGTGTTGCTAGCATAGAATCCGTGATCAGTGCCTTTTTGTTGAAGTACAGCTGTTATGAGTCACTTCCTCATTTGAGCTCAACCATAGTTGTGTTGAGGTCAGCCTTACTGCCTTACTGACTCAGTCATTCAATAGCTAGGAGTTGCTAAGACACTGCAACAAACAGGTTAAAGGCTCCAACCTCCCAGTTTTAGCCTCACCCTCACCAGAGCCTCGTGATACCTAGATAAATACGGCAATACCTAAACATCTGAGATGATTCATCAAACCTGCCTCCACATTTATGGTGAGCATTTTTCATCATCTAATAAGTTAAAGTTCTACCATGTATTCTTGGGCATTTGTGCTCTTTTAGCTTAAATGACCAGCAGAAGCTGTGAGAAAATACTAATAATGCTAAACAAAGAACTGAACACTAGCAATGAGCCCTATGAGCCCTAGGTATTTTTCTAGAAAACTGTTGACCAATAGAACTGGACGTTCTGGAGCAGCAATTCATTGGCCTAAAGTCAAAATGCCCATTGCTAAGTGTGGGCTAGAGGGGTATAAAGCCCCCCAGCATTGGGCTGTGGAGCAGTGGAACTGCGATCCCTGCAGTGATGGAGCTCCATCCCGTACCATTCCGTCCCGATGATCTAGAACTGATCATTCAACGTCAGCGTGTGATCTCACTCATGCGCAATCAAATCCTCACCACAATGTTCAAGCCTTCTCGGAAGAGTCGAAGTCGTAACTGCAGCACAAGCTCATTATTAATGCCCTTAATATCCTTTCATTCCTTTCAGAACAGTCAGACTTCACGCTCCACACAGGAATCTCATGCTGGGGGATGACAGTAGCTTTGATTTGACGAGGTGAAGAAAGAGAGAGATAATGACAGACTGATAGCAGGAGAGAGAGAGAGAGAGAGAGAGAGAGGGAGAGAAGGTGTTATGCATTGGTGGAGGTAGCTGCAGGTGAAGGCCGGAGTCTCTTCGGGCCGTGGTGCGGCTCTGAGCAGAACAATAAAAGCAGCCAAATCCCAAAGCCAATTATCCGTTCTTTTCTGTTCCTGCTGCAGGTCCAGTCGCGCTTAAGGCCGTGACACGCCGGCTACTTTTAAAACACCAGGGCTCACGTAACAGGGCTGAGGGACTAACGGGGCAAAGCTCGCTTGAGAAACATCAACTAAACCAATAGCAACTATCAGATCCTAAGTGACTGGCATCACAGTCATACTCCAGTCTAAAACAGCTGAAAGTGCCTCCAGGGCGTGTTTATGGGTCACTCCACAGAAACGTCCATTTATGTGTCCCCAGCATGTACACATATATTAGTTGAAAAAAACATGTTTGTGTTACAATTTATTCATATATGAAAATAATGCATTTTTAAGAATTACACCTCAATTCAGCAATATAGAATATATAGCATTCCAAGCACCACAGAAGAGCTCGTCCCCACAGTCGTGTGTGAAGGCTGAGGCCATATTTTGAAGAGAAAACATGTTTTTTCTGCAATTTTAACTACAATAATCTATACATGACTATACAATCTATGACGTATATGACATAAAGGAAACAAAATAAATCCCCAGGAGTCGTGTCACTGGTGTTACTGCGTAACAAAAACCTCTTATTTTGAAATAAAAGTCACGTCGATGACGTCACTCGGCTTCTTTTTACCTGTTTTCTGAGGATCTATGAAGAAAATCACATGGTGAGTTCACTGTGTCTTTCAGCTCTCAGAGATTTTCTCATTTAGCTCCTGATTTCATATGAAGCTTTTAGCTGACGTCACTGGTGTGACCGACTTTATTCTGAGGTAATTGTGAAAAAATAGAAAACAAATGGATTAAATAACATATCTTAGTGGATTTTACAGGATTGATGATGTGGTTTGATGCTCTGCGGCAGGTATTCTGTAAAAGGCATTTTTCATTTCAAATGTCTCTGGTGTTACTTTCATTATGTGTAACACTGAAGAGGACTGATAACACCAGTGACACCTACGGAGAGCTAGAGAGAGAGAGGACGTTTCTGTAGAATCACCCATATATGTATATTTGGCTTCTCTCGGTTCAGACCAAAGCAGAAAGTCATGCATTGTTACTTTTCAGTTTTGGTTCACTTAACATTCACATTGATGTACAACAAACCAAAAGATGCAAACAAAAGTCCTAAGAGTAAAACTGATTTTAAAACAGCTTTTATGATGTATAATAACTTTGATAACGTTTACCGGACTTTATAAATCGTGCTGTTCTCGGTTCTGTCTGGGCTCGCTGGTTTTATTAATGTCTTATGTCGTGGGTCAGTCGTGGGCTGGAGCTGAAGGAACCAGCCTTGTGACCGGAAGGTCGCTGGTTTGATAACCTGAGCCGACAATACGTGACTGAGGTGCCCTTGAGCAAGACACCTAACCCCCAACTGCTCCCTGGGCGCTGTGGATAGGGCTGCCGGACAAGTGTTCTCCCTGCCCCCTAGTGTGTGTGTCACTGGGTTAAACGTGGAAGTGAAATTTCCCCTTTGTGGGAATAATAAGGGTCACTTAATCACTCATTTGCAATATTACAGCAATAAGCCACAAGACTCCCTGCGTTACTATGGTTACAACCAGCCAAGTGGCTCACTGCTTTTACAGAACTAAAAACTTTGGCACATTAATACATACATAGGTCTGTATTGCATTCACACTTCAAATGGACTGAAGCAGACTTTGTTTTGAATCTGCTCAGGGGCTTATTTGCTGCCCACCAGCGTTTAGATGGCAACATCTCACTAGCACTAACAGAGCAATCACACCAGGGTTCATTTGCATCAAACCAAACCTGTCAAATCTGAACGCCTCCTTAGACAGGATGGTTCAGCCTGGATTACATCAGTTAATACAGGTTTGACTTCTCACAGCAGTGCTGCTGAAGTTTAAACACTGTGCCCACTCACTGTCCACTCTATTAGACACTCCTACCTTGTCAGTCCACCTTGTAGATGTAAAGTCAGAGACGACAGCTCATCTGCTGCTGCACAGTTTGTGTTGGTCGTCCTCTAGTCCTTCATCAGTGGTCACAGGACGCTGGTCACAGGACGCTGCCCACAGGACGCTGTTGGCTGGATATTTTTGGTTGGTGGACTATTCTCAGTCCAGCAGCGACACTGAGGTTTTTAAACACTGCAGCAGCACTGCTGTGTCTGATCCACTCAGATCAGCACAACACACACTAACACACCACCCCCACCACATCAATGTTACTGCAGTGCTGGGAATGACCCACCATCCAAATAGTACAGAACTACAGTCTGTAATTGTAGAACTACAAAGTGCTCCTTCAGGGTCAGTGGAGCTGATAAAATGGACAATGATTGTAGAAATAAGGAGGTGGTTTTAAGGTTATGGCTGGTCAGTGTATGTAAATCTGCATTTGAATGTTAAGTCTTTCCTGAATTCTTAGCTAAAGTGAGCAGTTTGTTCCACCTGTTTAAGGAATTTCGCCTGGTTGTGGTTTACCCTGCAGGTCGGAGAGACTATAGGCATCACAGAGGAAATCATGGGCCTGACCATCCTTGCTGCTGGAACCTCCATTCCTGACCTCATCACCTCCGTCATCGTGGCCAGAAAGGGTCTGGGGGACATGGCTGTGTCCAGCTCCGTGGGCTCCAACATCTTTGACATCACTGTGGGGTACGACGTCGTCATCATTTGATGTTACTGATACAGCTTGAGTTGTCACTCTGTCATCCTTTCTGTTGTGGCGTTTATTATATGCGTTTAATATGTTTTAATGTTCAGTTCCTAACTCCTAATTAGAGCTCCTTAACAAGCAGCTTGTCGCTACGTCAGAGTAATGAGCTCCGCCCACTCGCTGCTCAGCCGGCAGTTCGTTCTCCAGCTCCTTACACTAAATTCCCAAACTGTCGTCACCACTGAGCAGCTTTTCAGTCGGCAGCTGTGACAGAAGAACAGCTAAACAACCTGGAATCAGCCAGAAATGAACCCAATACCAGTCGCCAGCTGTGTGGTCTGATCTTCAAGACCAAGTCAGACTGAGCCATAAAACGGAGCCAATATCAGGTTCAGCTCAGTTTGGTCAGTTGTTCCAGATCTGTATTAATGTTGTTTTGTTCCAGCCGGTCTGTAAAGCTTCTTACAGCCCGTTTAGTTTGGCGAATGGTGTTGGGTTCATTTCTGGCTGATTCCAGGTTGTTCAGCTGTTCTTCTGTCACAGCTGCCGACTGAAAAGCTGCTCAGTGGTGACGACTGTCGGTCAGATGTGATCTTAAAATATTCATTCTCTGTTTGTAGCAAAGTAAGAAGGAAAAACATTCAGTGGCTTGAGCGTCTACAGCTGTCAAAGTCGTGAGTGATACAGTGTTTGAGAAAAAAACGGTTAGAATCAGCTTGTGTGGCCAGAACTGTTGTATAATGTTATCTTTAAAAACATATAAAAGTGCATATAAAGCTTCAAGAATGAAACTCTCAAACTTCTCACAAAAAATGGCTAGCTAGCACCAGCAGCAACCGTTGATTCTGCTTCTTTCTATGTTGTCCAACCGGTGCTACAGCACCACCAAACTCAAGCTGTCACCCTCTAGAGCCAGTGTTTGGTTTGGTCAGTGTTTGGTTTGTTCGTTCTAGACTACTGTAGAAACATAGCGATGAAACATGGCGGCCTCTGTTGGAAGAGGACCCGCTCTCTTTATAAGAATGATGTCACGATTGGCCCCTCCCAGTCCTGTCCATGTGCTTGTGTTTACCTTCTAGTCCTGTCCATGTGCTTGTGTTTTCACTGAGTTCTTCCTGGTCCTGTCCCCTTGTTTTCAGACCCTGCCCTTGCTTACTTCCACTTGTATCTTGTATTTAAGCCCTGTGTTTGTCCTAGTTTGTGTTTGGTCTTGGTTGGTATTGTATTGTTTAGCATCAATATTTAGCATCATGGGGACAGTCGTGGGCTGGAGGTTAGGGAACTGGCCCTGTGACCGGAAGGTTGCCAGTTCGATCCCCAGAGCCGACAGCACATGACTGAGGTGTCCTTGAGCAAGACACCTAACCCCCAACTGCTCCCCAGGTGCTGCGGATTGGGCTGCCCACCACTCCGGGCAAGTGTGCTCACTGCCCCCTAGTGTATGTGGTGTTTCACTGCATGATGGGTTAAATGCAGAGGTGAAATTTCTCTGTTGTGGGACTAATAAGGGTCACTTAAACATTCTTCCTAGCCTCTGTAATTGTGTTTAGTCTATGTTTCTGTTTGTCATGTCTGTACCCCGATATCTCCATGTTGGCTCCTTGACCCTGGACTGTCTAGACCCTGATATTGGATTTGCCCCTAATAAATCTCACTTCTCTCAGCACGTGCGTCCAGCACGTTTTATATATTATCTTCCATTTTGGCCTATAGATTCCAATAAATCTTCTACACTGCAGCTTTCAGGAGTTTTACATAACGCCACTGTCGGAACAAAACCTCGTATCTCCATTTCTCTGTTTTTCAGTTTTTGGCAGAATTTGAAAATGCTTGTTGTTCTTTACACTGTGTGTAAATTTCATGATGAATGGACCAAAAGAAACGACTAAAATGACTTGGACAAAATTCTTACATTGAAAGCAAAGTGGGTTTCATTTCATTCACGTTATCATTTTGGAGATACGAGGTTTTGTTTCGGCAGCGATATTCTGGCCATTCTCACACTAAACAGGCTTGTCTGTTTATTTGTCCTCAGTTTGCCGTTTCCATGGCTCCTGTACTCCATTGCGCACAACCTGAAGCCGGTGACGGTAAGCAGTAACGGTCTCTTCTGCGCCATCGTGCTGCTCTTCCTCATGCTCCTCTTCGTCATCATCTCCATCGGCGTGTGCAAGTGGAGGATGAGCAAGCTGCTGGGCTTCTTCATGTTCATGCTCTACTTCGTCTTCCTGGTGGTCAGCGTCATGCTGGAGGACAAGGTCATCAATTGCCCTGTCTCGATCTGAGAGATTCGACTGGTGCCCCCTCATGGAACCACTCTGCAGCGCACATTACAAAGCCACGGTAACCATACGGAGCCCCCTGGAGAACCTGAGAATGACAAGGACGATGCTTTGGCATGAAAAAAAAAAACTTCTCCCATGAAGGAACTGTGTTTGTTTTATTTCTACTGATATTTTCTTCGTTTTTCATGGGACAGTAGAGACCCATGCAGCGTGCACTGCCCATAGTTTGACGTGGGGGAAGATTCTGTGCACTAGATTTAGGCTGTTACAATTTGTGGGACGGACGCAGGCTGGACACAGGAAACGGGAGACGCCACACCCAAGAAAGGAGCTGGACACATGGCTTCTCTCTCCGAAGACTCAGGGAAACAGCAGGGGAAAAACAATGATGCTGTTAGCCACCCGACCACGTTCAGGACTTGAACTTTACGCTGTTACGTTAACGGAGTTTAATGAAATAAAAGCCTTGTGTTAGACAGCGAACGTGAAAACCGACGATACGGGTGGGAGACGAAGCTTTGCGTTCGCTTCGTCTGCAAACGAGTCAGGGATGAATGTTTCGTTTTCTGTGTATACCATATCATTTTAACACGGCAGATTTAGTGCCATTTAGCGCTAGCGTTCAGACTTCTAGGGCTTCCGCTAACCGAACCAACTCGCGGGTTTGTTGCTGAAAAATATTCTTTGAATATCTATAATATAATCCAACGAAGTTTATTCTTTGTAATTAACTGTGCAACATTTTATATGTTGTTTTCTTTGGAATAACCGTAAACCTGGTTTTCATTTGTCACGTGGAATCAAAGCAGGGCAAAGGTTTGAGGAGTGGGCCGCCCGTCCCCGATCTCTTTAAAAGACTAGTTAAGCAAAATGCCAATTAAACCTCATTTAAACAGTTTTACCCCCTTTACCACGAGCGCAGTCGATCAGCTAAGACATGTTTGAGGCGTCTTTGGACCTACAAGGCGAACAAATAATGGAATTAACCAATCAACCCTAGACCTAAACCATGGCACGCTTGCCTCAGAGCATGTGGGCTTGATCAGTGATCTCTATTAGACTTGATTGTGAGGTTTCTGACGCTGTATGACTCACTGTTGCCTATAAACATGGACTAAAGTACGTTAGCGCAATGCTAAAAACAGTAGTAAGCAGATAGGAGTGGGAATGGTTACAGGCCTGACGATCCAATATTATCACCAGATTTAAGCCATGATGTGGTTTTATGTTTTTTCATATTTAAAAGTATTGTGATATGAAATATTATGATATATTGTCAGTTTATTACATTTGACTGCAAATTAGAAAACTGTTCTATCTAAAGAAGTTTACACCTCAGGAGCAACACTGAGACGCGAGGTAGACATAACATTCAAGAAAACTCTGTCC
Source organism: Pygocentrus nattereri (assembly GCF_015220715.1). Taxonomy (NCBI): domain Eukaryota; kingdom Metazoa; phylum Chordata; class Actinopteri; order Characiformes; family Serrasalmidae; genus Pygocentrus; species Pygocentrus nattereri. Next base: position 4,826,005 of record NC_051232.1, on the reverse strand, counting down.
TTACATTTACAGGGGCTTTTATTTGTGACGTAGCCAATCAGCATTTAGAACTTTATACTTACATATTTAACCAGCAGTGGAGCGACAGCAGGTCAATGAAATGTTGGGAGTCTCGCAGAGTGACTCTGATTCTAGAGGGAATGGTGAGGTCAGACCTGGCTTGGGCGAGATCTAAAAATAATTAGCTTGATATTTTCTAGGTGAAAACCGTGATGACTGATTGTATCGCCCGTCCCATATGATATATAATACAATACTAATCCGACGTGTTGTCGATTTTAAGCGACGTTGCTGCAAACGTGCATTCATGAGCTCCTTCTGGTGAAGGTTCACGTTGACTTGTTTGCTAACAGCAAGTCACCATGAGGCTGGAGAACCTTCCAGCTGCAATCCACACCTTTAATCTGCTTTTCTCATTTAATGACATGTTTTTTTCCCAAAAGTATTGCAGTGTTGCGTGGTATATGTATATACGCTCAAGCCCGAAAAGCAAATTTTAGACACCAAACACCAAGAGAGCAAACTTGAATGATGTTGAACGCTGTTAAATATGTATCGATTTCAATCATCGTATTGGCCACTGATTCAGTGATTGAATGACTGGCTATTCAAGCATGTTGATCAGTGAATATAAACATCAGTGAATATAAACATCAACCCAACATTGCTTGAATCAGAGTTTGTTATCTGGGTTGTCTTGGTTGAACTACATCTGGCCTAAGTGGGCAAACTGGGTAAATCTGGTTTTCCTCCAAACTATTCCTTTAAAGCTTTCGAAGACTGGGTTCTAAGTCGGCTCTAAGGCTCGAATCACATACATTCCGAGCTTAAAAACCCAAACATGCCCTGAATGTGTGAAACCTGATTGTGCGGTGGACGTAAACACAGCCTTAGTGAGCTTCTAATATCTAATTACTCTCTTTCTCTCAGGCACACTCTCTTTACTCTCACGCAACAACAACGATAAAGAGATTTTTATATATACGTTAGGTGCATCTTCATCATCATCATCATCATCATCATGATCTACTGTATCTAGGCTATTTAACTACATCAGTTACTCACTGTATTGTTCCTGGGACTGCCGAACTGGACTGTAGGAAGCTGGCGTGAATAGGCTCATGCTGTGTTTCACCCGTACGACCTGCACGTAGCAGATGTTCATGGATTTACGGGATCCCAGTTTCCTGACGGTGCTCTTAGCGTTGCTACACCACCTCTGCAGTCCGATGTTATGCTTAGATAAGAAAGCTCCTGTATCTATCCATCTCAAAGTGTTGTATATGAACACTGACAGAAATAAAAAAATGACTTTTAAACTTGACTATCCAAGGAGTCGTAATTCCAGAGGTCAAAACAAGCTGAAATATGTCATTATCGTGATGCATGATGGGCATTTCCGAGTGCGTTATGGAGACCATTAGTCCACTGACCACCTGCAGGCTTCATTAAACAGTGTAGTGCAGTTCATTCACCATGACTGTGTTGATAGTTTTTGATAGCGGTTTTTAAATGTGACACAACTATGAACGTTTGTCTTATTCTCTGGGTATATTTTGTCCACCTGAATTTTTGTGACCAAATCGTAAGGCAAATTATTCAGTAACTGCATGAAAGAAATGGACATTTTTGTTTTATTTATTTATTTATTTTTTTGTAAAAGCTCCCCTCAAATTAATAAAGTGTTTTGTGATCATAAACATATCGCTACATGCTCACAATTTACTGCTGAAAGCCAAAAGTCTCCGACGCTCTTTGTGTTATTTTATAAAAGTAGTGTTTCCAGAGCAGATCACTGAAGAGACGCCATCTGTTTATAGTTTATAGCCCAGATTTGGGGGAAAACGGGTCGAGTTACTGAACTTTAAACCTTCAAATGTGGTTCTAGCCAATTACAGACACATCATAAAGAAAACACTCAGGATAATCGTACTCGGATTGATTGATACCGCAGGCTTTGATAGGCTCTCTCCCGCATCAGCAAGGCACAGAGAGTTTCTATAAGTTATACTTTATTAATCCCACAAACGGGGAAATTCCACCTCCACATTTAACCCATCCATGAAGTGAAACACCACATACACACTAGGGGGCAGTGAGCACACTTGCCCAGAGCGGTGGGCAGCCTTATCCACGGTGCTTGGGGAGCAGTTGGGGGTTAGGTGTCTTGCTCAAGGACACCTCAGTCATGGCCTGCCGGCCCGGGGGATCGAACCGGCAACCTTCTGGTGAGAGGGCCAGTTCTCTAACCTCCAGCCCACGACTGCCCCTAATAAACCTGTGAGACGAGGATGCAGACTAGCACCGAAACACGAGTCTAAAGTCACTGCTGGGGGGGGTGTTGGGATAAAAGAGTCTATGAGGACCACTCTACTGATTTAGTTCATCTGTAAAAACACTATTTAAAAAGCTATGAGGTATTCAGAGCTTAGATATTCTGATCTCTTTACCCCAGGGCATTAATAGAAATAGTCATAAGCTAAACATATATAACTTTACAGGAGAAGGAAAAAACATACTTTACTTTTAATGTAAGTCAATGGAACCAGACGTCTCTCCAAGCCATTTTGGGCCGTTTCTTTGGGTCCATTCATCATGAAATTTAGAGACAACATAAACAACAATATGTTTTTTCAAATTAAGTCAAAAACTGAAAAAATGACATAAATGGAGATACAAGGTTTTGATCCGACAGCAATATATATATATATATATATACACACAAAATCATCATGTATACCCAAACCCTAATCCAGAAACTTACACTTACTTACTTTCTTTGTATTTTTTCCAAATATTTTTAATGATATTTTTCATTTCTTTTACGATGAAGTTGAAAGACGTAGATTTGTCATGAGTTTAATATTTGAATTAAGTGCTGTCCTAAGTGTTCATGGCACTCGCAACACACCTGATCCGAAGGGCGGTGAATGAGCAGATTATTAGGATCTGGTGTGTTGGGAGCAGGAAAACACTAAAAACTCCAGGACCAGGGCTCAGAATCCCTGCGGAAACCCTGCCGTATATGAAAGCAACAAGCCATGAAAGGCTGCGGGTTACAGCGGCTTCATCACGGGGAGGGGTGTTGTTAGGCACGACGCAGAGCCAAGCAACCATGGACCGCTGCATTTTCAAAATCTGCAAACAAATTAAAAATTGTGCACCGAAATGAGCAGAAACTTGCTTGTAGAGGTGTTAAGTGTTAAGTTATTTTCATGGAGAAAACTGATAAAGTGTGTCATTTGATCATTTAACCCTTTTAACTTCTGGGCATGTTGGCTGTATGTTTAGGAAACTAATATTTAAACACCTGTATCTATAGTGCCCTGCGATGGACTGGCCACCTGTCCGGGGTGTATCTCGCATTCCACCTGCTGGGATGGGCTCCAGCTCACCCTGCGGCCCTGAAGGAGAAGCGGCTTAGAAGACGTGTTTTATTATTATTATTATTATTATTATTATTATTATTAATATTATAGTTGTTGTCTTTTGTTATTTAGTTTTTTTACACTGTAAATTATGCACTATGTGTTTATATGGACATGTTTTTAAAAAATGATGCATTCTTAGTCACCCAGAGTGCTCCCTCCTCCCTACCTAGTGCACTACATAGGTCATGAAATGACGCCTTCTGCACACAAACAGTGCTTTGTAAGTCTAACAAAGGGCTCATTTGGGGATTTGGGATTGAACCATGTGTGCACGGATCGTTAGTTGACGTTCAGCGCGCCGTTTGAGCGCAGAAACCCTGATTTAATGACTCACGGAGTGCACTACGTAGGGAGTAGGGAGCTGTTTGAGACACAGCCATACAGTGAGAATGGCGTCCGCTCCTCCAGGGGGCGCGGCTGAGCTCCAAACCTAAAAACAAGCGCGCACAAGGAAGAGGAAGTTGCGACGTGTATTAGTTTGTTTTCATCGGGTTACATCACGGTCCACCTTAAATAAGAGCTTTTAAACTCGTTTAGAGCGTCTCAGGTCTTTCAGGCAGCTCTGTAAATCAGCAAATCTCCTTAAGCGGACATGGAGGCCGAGCTGTTCCTGCTCAATCTTCTCTTTCTGCCCTTCGTCCACGGCTGGAATAATAATGGTACAGTACATATTTACCTATTTATCTAATCGATAATCATATTGAAACCTTATTGGAGGGGTTTGAGTCTGTATTTGGCTTTTAAATGGCTCAAACTTCACTGATAGACTGAGTTTGGCTTCTTGGTGGAATTTTCCGTTCCACCTTAAGTGGTGCAGCAGTTACATTCTGGCGGCTCAGGCGTTGTATTAGTAACTGCTGCGCCATTTAAGGTGGAACGGAAAATTCCACTTAGATCAGCGATTTGTTGGCACATCTTTCATTTCCAACCCCCCCTTAAAAGGAACAACACTATACATAACACACTCTTTTAGAAACATGGTTCTTCAAGGGTTCTTTAGTCAAGAAGTTTATTTCAAACCCTTGAGTTCTAGATAGAACCATTTCATGCCTCAGGTAATGGCTCTGTGGAGGGCGAAGTGGTCCTGTATAGCAAATGGGGTTCTTCTGTTGTAATAAACTCAGCATTGTGACAGTAGCAGAACCTTTTTGGTGCTCTGTAGAACCTTTTTCGAAAAGTACTATACAGACCCATATACAGCACATTCTCCAGCAATAATTTCACCATGCGCAGAAACCCTCAAGCATTAAACGGTTCTAAAGAGAACCACTGCTTTTCCTGAAGAACCTTTGAAGCTGTAATATTGGTGTAGTGCTCTATAACACTTCTATAATGCATACTTTGTTAAGCCCCTTTTACCCTGTTCTTCAGTGGTCAGGACCCCCATGGACCCTCACAGAGCAGGTACTGTTTGAGTGGTGGATCATTCTCAGCACTGCAGTAACCCTGATGTGGTGGTGGTGTGTTAGTGTGTGTTGTGCTGGTCTGAGTGGATCAAAAACTCCAGCAGCACTGCTGTGTCTGATCCACTCAGACCAGCACAACACACACTAACACACCACCACCTCGTCAGTGTTAAAGCAGTGCTGAGAATGACCCACCACTCAAACAGTACCTGCTCTGTGAGGGTCCATGGGGGTCCTGACCACTGAAGAACAGGGTAACAGAGTATCAGAGAAACAGATGGACTACAGTCTGTAACTGTAGAACTACAGAGTGCAGCTATACAGTAAGTGGAGCTGATAAAGTGGACAATGAGCGTAGAAACGAGGAGGTGGTCAAGATGTTACGCCTGATTGATGTAAACTATAATCACAGATTCCAGGTGTATGTTATATCATGTCTGTCTATCTGTAGGTGCCGTGTTGCTGCGTGATGTTCAGGCGCTGACGCTCTACAGGGGGCGCTACACCGCCGCACGCCGCACCAGCCCCATTCCTCAGCTGCAGTGCGTCGGCGGATCCGCCGGCTGTGGCTCCTTCACACCGGAGGTGGTCCAGTGTCAGAACAAAGGATGGGACGGGGTGGACGTGCAGGTCTGTGAGAACATTTAAAGCTAAAGTTTAGATTCCCTCAGTCCTTCAGCCCTGTAGTGTAACGGGCTGGGCAGTGCGACAGCTGGTGTTACTGTGATAAATTCTGTCGTGATATAATACAACATGCTTTTCTGAACATATCGAGGTCATCGTCGGTACTGACCTGCGTGTTTCATTGGAAAGAGAGCCAATAACAATTACTGTGTTGACGGTTTTTGATAAGATGTATTTTTACATGTAGCACTGCTGTTTCTTTTTCGTATCCTGAAAGTTTCTCGAAGCCTTGCAGTGTCTGCATTTTTGCCGTATTGCCCAGCTCTACTCCTGTACCATCACATATGGCCACTCGTTCTACAGGCGTAGGCACAAGGCCAAAAACTGATTCACAAGAAGGAGTAACTCTGATCTAGCATTGCCTGACATCCACCTAACAGCTGCCTAGCAACCAGCTGGAATACCATAGCAACCGCTGAGCACACATTAGCAACAAGCTGGAGTGCCATACCTAGCAACAACTTGCGAAAAAAACACAGCAGCAGCAGCACAAACAGCACGTCTCCTTCAGGCAGCGCGTCGCCTTCAGACAGCGCGTCGCCTTCAGACAGCGCGTCTCCTTCAGACAGCGCGTCTCCTTCAGACAGCGCGTCTAGTTCAGGCAGCGCGTCTCCTTCAGGCAGCGCGTCTCCTTCAGGCAGCGCGTCTCCTTCAGACAGCGCGTCTAGTTCAGGCAGCGCGTCTAGTTCAGGCAGCGCGTCTCCTTCAGGCAGCGCGTCTCCTTCAGACAGCGCGTCTAGTTCAGGCAGCGCGTCTCCTTCAGGCAGCGCGTCTCCTTCAGACAGCGCGTCTCCTTCAGCCAGCGCGTCTCCTTTAGCCAGCCCGTCTAGTTCAGCCAGCGCGTCTCCTTCAGCCAGCGCGCGTCTCCTTCAGCCAGCCCGTCTCCTTCAGACAGCGCGTCTCCTTCAGGCAGCGCGTCTCCTTCAGGCAGCGCGTCTCCTTCAGGCAGCGCGTCTCCTTCAGGCAGCGCGTCTCCTTCAGGCAGCGCGTGCTTTAAAAACCCAACTAGGTTTAAAACCCTCAAGCCAAACTTTTCCCTACTGATTATTTCTGTGATGTCACTGAAACATCCTTCCTACTCAGCCTAAAGTGATGTGAGTAGTAATGTGCATCATGATTATAAGCATGATTTCTGTCTGTTATTAAGATTATCATAAGAGGCTTATAGCGGGTTGGAGATTTAGTCGGACTGTCGTTATTGGCGCTCATAGAATGTCTTTCAGCCAATCACCTCCAAGATCTGGACTGTCTGTGTTGTAGTTTTAACAAGTGTCTGTCTGTCTGTCTGTCTGTCTGTCTCTGTCTGTCTCTCTCTCTCTCTCTGTCTCTCTCTCTCCACAGTGGGAGTGTAAAGCTGACATGGATAACTGGTACAGGTTTGGTCGAGTGGAGGTGTCGTGTGAAGGTTTCAACAGTCCTGACGACCCGTACGTGCTGCAGGGGTCGTGTGGTCTGGAGTACACTCTGGAGCTCACAGCAGAGGGCCGGCAGAACCAAGGGTCCCGCGGCTCCTCCGGCTCGTCCGGGTTCGCCGGGTTCGCTTCCAGCTTCTTCCAAGATAAAGGCCACAGCGCCAGTGGCGGCAGCGGATATTATCAGCAGGGCGGTTCCTCAGGGGAAAGTGCTGGAGGTTTGATCGTTATCGCACTCTTCCTGCTGCTCGCTTACGGCATCTACAAGCTGTTCCTGTGCAATCCCACCCATGGCCACCAGGGTTCCCAAGGAGATGGATCTCAGGGGTTCAACGGAGCCTGGACTAATGACTACGGCAACACAGGGCCGCCTCCACCCGGGTTTAAGCCTGATTATACTGGTATGGTACCGCAGGGGTGCAGTCCAATTACATCCTAGTAACCGCCTGGAATACCCTAGAAACCAGGTTAAACACCTTAGCAACTGCCTGGCAACACCCTGTTAACAACCTGGAATACCAGGTATCAACTACATAGTGAAACCTCACAACCACCTAGGATACTATAGCAACCTGCCTAGCAACTCCCTAGCAACCACCCGGAATGCTGTAGAAATAAGCTACTGAGTGCTTTAAATTTATTTATGAACATTATTAGTTGACTTAGTCAAGCCAAGAAAAAGTTCATTTGCAAGCATTCTCGGTTTTGTGATGTCACAAAATTACATTTATCCCCCTCTTCGACCTACAGATGCTGTTTCACTGCATGTTGATCACATATATCGCATGCAGGTTTGTGATTTTTCTATGCTGACAGCGTTTATTTCTCTTTTTTTCAGCTCATTCTCCAGATTACACCTCCTCTGGACCCAGTTATGGTTTTGCGGACGCGTACACCAGACCCCACGCCGCGGGGACAGGATTTACCCGCCCATCTGGGTTAGGAGGAGGTGGATTCTGGTCTGGCATGGGCACTGGTGGACTGCTGGGATATCTGTTTGGAAATCAGAGGTTAGTACAAAACGCTGATCATGTAGTCATTTTTACTGGAGCTGCTGTGTTGGTGCGCTGATAGCCTTAACCCTTGTGTGGTGTTGATGTGTGTGTGTGTGTGTGTGTGTGTGTGTGTGTGTGTTACTCAGTGGTCTGGTGGACCCACCACATTATTGTTTGTTTTTTTTTTTTTTAATCAATACAGCCATAATAATTAATGTAAAAATACCAGATGTTTAAAATGCCACCAGTGGTCGGCGTAGGGTTCTCCTTTAGCAGCTGTAGCCAGTCAGCAGCCTGTCCATGTTGTCCTCCCTCTCTCTCTCTCTCTCACACACGCACGCGCGCGCACACACACACACATGCACACTAACAGCAGGCCATGTAGGAGGAGAACAGAGTGAAGGACACAGCATCTCCACACTTTCACTCCCCACAGGTTCAGCTAACACCACATGTGTAATATAGATGTGTGGGGGGTGAACAGAGTGAAGACCTTGAAAATGGGTTATTTTATATGTTCTTCACAGAAAATGAGCAAAGACTAAGAATCTGAAGATGAAAAAATAATAAATGGCATCATTTTTTTTCTTTTGGTAAACATTGGAACCGTGGGACCCATTTTCAGACACCACACAAGGGTTAAATCAAGAGGCGAACGTTAAATGCACACAGTTTTCACCCCAAAATGTGGTCCTTCGTCTGAGTCATGCTTGGTGTCTGAGGTTAGTTTTATAGTGGAGCTCTGAGGCTAATGTGGCTGAACAGCATAGAAGAACTTGGACCCCACCAGTTATCGTTGTGCTAACTGCGCGGTCTGGGCTCGATTAAGCGATTCCATACCTCACATTTCTGCGCACAGCTTTTCAAAATGGGAAACTTGAGCTTCATCGGTTCTTTGCTTTTTATTGTTTTCCTCAAGCAGCAAAAAATCGCCATCATCAAACCTGAAAACGGAAGTGATGCGAAACGTCACGTCACAAAATGAACCAATCACACAAGCCCACAGGTGCTGCCAGGAGCAGACAGCTTCCACACGTGCACCAGAGTTAGATGGGAACGAACCCCGGAAGGACCAGAGATCGGTCCTTTGGGTCGCTTCCGGGCTTGACAACAGCTTTCACTTGACCAAATATGCCAAACTCGCAGAGTGAGACCCAAACCCATTTCTCCTTTTTACCCCTAACCTCTTGGAACAAGGGGTGATGGTTGAAATCTTGCCCTACAAAATGAGACCCTCAAATAAAAGAACACGGCTTCATTAAGAGCTACTGCTCTGTAGGCCACCGGGCCCGTCTGCAGTGACAGCAGAGGAAAATTGAAGTGGTACTTTTTTAATCCCACAAACGGGGAAATTCCACCTCTGCGTTTAACCCATCCGTGAAGTGAAACACCACATACACACTAGGGGGCAGTAAGCACACTTGCCCGGAGCGGTGGGCAGCCCTATCCACGGCGCCCAGGGAGCATTTGGTGGTTAGGTGTCTTGCTCAAGGACACCTCAGTCATGGACTGTCCACACTGTGGATTGAACTGGTAACCTTCCGGTCACAGGGCCAGTTCCCTGACCTCCAGCCTCCACAACTGCCCCCAAAGGGCTTTAGTTACATTTATTAGCACCCCCCCTCCTATTCTTCAGTGGTGTGAAGCTGAAGTCAGATATTCACCAGATTCTTGTTCAAATTTTCCCGTTCCACCTTAAATGGTGCAGCAGTTCCATTCTGGCGCTTCAGGGGTCAGAACTGCTGGACTATTTAAGGTGGAACGGGAAAGTTAAGTAGCTAGCTACGAAGACATTCGCATGCTATTAGCAATTGTTTATGCTTGTTATGAAGAAAAATGACCCAAATACATTAAAACAACATTAAACCAAGATAAAACGGTGGGTATCGTAATTTTTTAACACAGAAAATTCACATTTGTGTGTTTCTTGCCGTTTTTTTTTTTTTTTTTTTTTCTTTTTTTCCCCTCATATCACTCTGAAAAACCTCTGTTTGGAGGCCAAGTAGCCCCAACACCTCGCCCTCCTCCTCTATCTCAACAACAACTGGGACGCCCTACCCCTAGACGTGAATACGCAAAACAGGGCTAAGGGCTCAGTGGTTGGGCCTTAGTGGTCCTGGATCTGGGAAAACCTCTAGTGAGAAAACGCCCAGGTAGATTTCATGACATGGTTTCTGACACACTGTAATAGTAGCAGCAGCCGTCTTCGAGTCTGGATCAGCTTAATCCGTCCTTGAATTCTTTTTTTATCCTTTTTTATTTCTGTTGTAGACGTCAGCCCTATAGCGGCCCCACCGGACACTCCAACTTCACCGCTCCTTCTGCCCCCAAAACGAGCTCCGGAACACGAACCGCCTCAGGTAAACAACAACAACAACACACGAATAAACATTTCAGAACGGTACATTGAGATGCTTGTCGGTCTGGTTGTAATATGTTAAACAAACTCTGGTCTTTTGATGGTTTTTCTCCTTCAGGCTTTGGCGGGACGAAAAGAAGATAAGTAGCAGTGAAATGCGGACCGTCCTCCTGAGACCACAACTCATCGCAGCTGAAGTGTGAAGACATTGAAGGAAGACACGAGTGGGGTGCTTTACTAAACTGATCTTGGGGATTAGTGAGCTAACTTTCAGCACATGCTGAGCTCAGCTTTGGGCTCTGACAGTGCTGTGTCAAAAGTCAAGTTACACAGGTCCACTGTGTCATATCATAAAAAAAAAAGTAGAATTTAGTTTTTCCCCCAATTGTTGATTATAGTGTACACTGCAAAAATGATCTTGTCAAGTAAAATGATCTTAAATATAGTCAGTACATCTAATATTTCTCCTGCTGAGATTGTTGTGGTTGGTGGATCATTCCCAGCACTGCAGTAACACTGACATGGTGGTGTGTTGTGCTGGTACAAGTGGATCAGACACAGCAGTGCGGCTGGAGTTTTTAAACACGCACTAACACACCACCTCCATGTCAGCGTTACTGCAGTGCTGGGAATGAGCCACCACCTAAACAGTACCTGCTCTGTGAGGGTCCATGGGGGTCCTGACCACTGAAGAACAGAGTATCAGAGAAACAGATGGACTACAGTCTGTAACTGTAGAACTACAGAGTGCAGCTATACAGTAAGTGGAGCTGATAAGATGGACAATAAATATAGAAACAAGGATGATCAGCCTAATCGGTGTATCTCACTATATTGGCAGATCATTTTCAAGAAATGTGCTTGAAACCAGCAAAACTATCTGCCACTGTAGTAAGATAATTGTACATAATAATAAAATTCCTTAAATCAAGTGAAAGGTGTCCAGAAATAAGCTAGATAATCTTATAATGTGTGCACAGCCATCTCAAAGTAGGGAATGTTGGACATATCGACCAGATTTCAGATCATTTCACTTGACAAGGTGGCCTTTTTTTGCAGTGTAGTGACTTTTGCCACCGTCTAACATTTGGCTGCGCCGCTGTGGTCCAGCATGCAGGGAACGTTTAAACTGTCCAGGAATATTTTAGCATGTTTTCCTTCCTTCTCCCACCTCCCTGACCGATCATCAGCGAGAACATCCGGCATCACCTCCGCTTCGAATGCACGAACACGTCTGTCAGCAGACAACCTCGTCTTATTCGCCTCACTTTAGTCTCTTTCATTTTATGTTATTTCAGCTCAGTTATGCTGGAAACTTGTTTTCATGTTAAAAGGAGTGATTAGTGATATTAGTGGGGCTGATATCTGGCAGCATTTGTGCTGATACACAAACACACACACACACACACACACACACACACACACACACCCCTCTTGATCAAACGTCAGGTAATTACACTCATACAGGGGTTTATTTAACCTGACTTCTTTTTTCGTGAAGCCTTTTCTCTTGTTTTTGCAGAGAACGTGCAAGAGAAGTGAGGGCAGCACTGATGCTAATAGATGATAATGTTAACTACTGTTTTGCCTTGTTTACTTAAAGTAAAAAAAAAAAAAATTTAAATTTAAGCTTTCAACAATTAATGATTCCTGTTTCAGAAACTACAGTAAATATGCATCAAAATTTAGTTGTAGTTAATCTTTGGCTATTGTGTTTGAATATTGTAGTACTTTTTAATGATGTATTTATTGTTGTTTTCGTTTGGCTTTTCTGTAAAACAGACCGGTTCCGCTGACCAGTAGTGCCCGACACTTGTTCCAGAACACGTACTTTACACGATCCAGTCAAATCCTGAAGAATTAAATCACGTCCCACCCACGTTTATTTCCCACCCGAGGGAAGATTTTCGGTTCACGTTGACTTTAACTATTTTAAAGAGGTCGCCACTGAAAATCAGACTTGATGCTGTGACTTGCTTTTTCACCGTGCTAACTGTAGCTGTATGATAATTATATTATTTCTTCAGTAATTATGTATCTCTGAGGAGGAGGAAGAGGAGATGCATATAGGTTCACCATATTCAGAGAGGCACGTGGTGATTTGTCTAGATTTGTCTATTTATTAGCCTGGATTGTACATTATAGCATTAATACTTCCTTTTTTTTTTTTTTAACTGTTTCAGCCGAGAAACTGCTAGCACGCAGTGCACAGCCTGCAGAAAAAATAGACTCAAAGCTTATTCATGCTGGTTACCGCCTCAGTGTCGTGTGCCACATGTTGCCAGTGTAAAAGGTGATAAATGTAGGAACGTATAGCTGTGTTACCGCCTATGGTTTAAACTGGGTTTAATGCATTTAAATCACACTGCTTTCATCTTTTGCGCTTTAACTATACAATATGAAAAGACGTATCCATTCAAGTAAGAACTATTAGCAACAAGCCAGCCAGCTAAGCACAGTGACGAGTGATAACCTTAATATTTGTGATGCGTTTACCTTCTCAAAACTGAACTTTATGGTCTGTGTTACAGATGTAACCAATCAGTGTGTCTGTTGTCTGATCTAAAGCTAACTGTGCTGCAGTCTCCTCTACAAGTACTGTTACTTTATTACAGGTGGAAATGACATCTGGCACTTTCCGTGAATAGAGTTCATTTTAGGCCTCTACCAATTAAAAATTTACTTTTTTTTTCTTGGGTGTTTTTGATAAAGTATTAATAAATGTGTGCAGTTAATCTTCTAAATATGTTATTTTTCCACCTCAGGCTGTTAAATCCGAGACTATGAGCTGTTTTTTCTGAGAGGTACAGCATTTTTGCTACCAATTTTTTTAGGTAGATGTAAAAATGGCATTTAAAAGCCTGTGTTTATTAAATTCATTATTTTCTAGCAAGAAATATAAATATTTATGAAATACTTTTAAAGCTTTTCAATGAAATAATCCAAAGTTTGTTTTCTATATTTTTATATATATATCTAGATTTCTTATATACATTGCTTTAAAACCTTTGAGTTTTGTTTTTTTTTTCTCTCTAAACAAAAAATGCTATATTTCTTGTAGTAGTAATTGTAACGAATGACTCGTTACCAAATTGACACTTCTGGTAAAGTAACCTACTAAATTGAACACATTAATGACTGTTTTCTTCATCAACAGTGCTTTTCAGTCATGTGGATGCTAATTTTAAGTTTTTAAGTTAAAGCACAGATCCTGTCACTTTTCACAGAAATAAAAAAACAACAGTAATTTTTGCCGCTTTGGGGGAAAAAAAAGGGATATGGAACATAAATTGAACTCTGTTCATGAAACGTGCCACCTCTTGCTGCTGATTGGAATTCCCAGTTTATGGAGCGTTTTCTTTGTTTTTTTTCCTGTAGTCAGAGGTTGAATTCCACTAGAAGTTACACGGCAAAAAAATTGGTACCTTTCTAGTGAAATGATCTTAAATGAAACTGGTATATGTACGATTTCTGATGTTCATATTGTTGCAAGCTTATTTTAATTTTTTTTTCCATAAATTTTGACTTGTTTTAAGTAATTTTAACAAGTAAAATGTTCCCATTGTATTGGCCGGTAGATCATTTTACTTGTTGTAAGAGGTTTGCTTGAAACAAGGAAAGTTTTATGCTGATATTTACAGGAGGGAGATAATTTGCTCAATAATATGACTAAAAACAAGTAAGAAAATGTCTAGAACTACAAAAAGTTCTGTAATATTCCTACAACCTTTGCAGAAATAGAAGCGTTGGATAGATCAGTCGGGTTTTAAGCTCATTTTACTTGACAAGATATCATGTTTTGTGGTGTATGATCGATAGTCAAGCGCAGGAATGTTTGGTCTGGGAATGAAGCCAAAGTTAACGTGATCTAAACCAGAAGGATGTCGCTCCCTGTCCGACATATTGGGTGGTTGAATTGGCCCTTAAGGCTGAACCAGTCAGTTTGCCAACCAGCGACTCCAGCTTTGTTTTTGTCCGTCTAAGAAGAGTACGAGTGCAGCAGGAGGTGAAAAGATGAGGCCGTGTTATTATATTCCCGGTGATGGGAGCCTTTCCGACGCACTGAGAGCTTGCACTGTGTCTGACGTGTAGCCTTTCCTGAATTATATGTGTGTTTATGAAAGCTGTTCTTAGTTTTTCGAAGATTCCTCCTTTTGGTTGATTTTAAAGTTGCTGTTTTGTTAAAGATGCTAGATTGGCTTAAGAACTGTGATGTTTATCCACTGCCAAAAGTTTAATGGCTCTGTTGGATTTGGAGTGGGAAGCTCTGTATCATCAACTGTCGCACCAAAAGCTCGTATCTCCATTTTAGTGTTTTTCACTATTTTTTATTTTTTTTGCACAGTTTGAAAAGTCTAGTGATTCTTTGCCTTGTGTTGAAATTTTATGATGAATGGACGAACAGAAATGGCCTAAAATGACTTTGAAAAACGTCTAGTTGCATTGACTTTAATTACAAGTCAAGAACGTTTTTTTCCTTCTCCTGTAAAGTTATTTCGGAGATACGAGGTTTGGTTCTGCGACGACATGCTTAAGGTCAATTTCTACATTGGGACAAATGTGTGGGCCAACGTGTCGCTTCAGTTTTGGCATGAATTCGACACTTGAAGGGTTGCTAGTGATGTCATACGTGTCACGCAATCCGATTGGCTGTCTAGAAAAATATCAAAGGTTCAGTGGCGTGTAATTGAGACCAGTATAAGGTAGAGCGCATCCGTATTTTTGGATGGGATCATGTTTTAATCACTGAATTTCTCCACTCTCGTATCAACAAAGCCCTTCTACAATGGATCCAATGTTTACTAGAGACAAAACTACTGACTGCTTTACCACAGATCCCATAGTCACTGAGTATAATGTAGATGTTTCTGTGTAAGCTGACACGTTTCTCCCCAGACAGACCTTTGATGGTGATGGTTATCAAAGCTTTGCGCTCAAATCCATTTGAAATGATGTGACTTGACTTTTTGAGCCGGGTGATGAGGACAGTTATTTTCCTTCTGGTGTTATTTTGACTGTATAAATGCCTTGATATGTTTTAAAATATACATTTTGATCATTTTAATGGCTCATCAGTTGTTTCTTTCTTACAGTTTGAGTATGTTTACTGATTGGTGTAAATAGGCCTGATGGCCTGACCAGTTATCTTCTTTACAGGCCTTCCACCATCTGGCATTTGGCCACGAATATGTTTGGCAGTGGTGTGTATGTCACATACTCACATTATATATCGGACTTGCTTCCTTACATGCTTATATAACCACAAATATTCAACATAGAAATAATCATAAATACTATGTTACGTCTCATGTAAAATAACCGTAGCACTGTATAAATGCTTGCCTGGGAACTTGAGCCAGGAACTCTTATTCTGTGATTGTTTAGTGGTTCATAAGCGTAGAAATACGAACTATATTTCACATTTATTGGGAAAAATGCAGTTATTAAAAGGAGGAGGACACATTACACATATCCAAGTATTAATATAGTATGTTTAACGTGAAGGTTATTCCTGTATGTGCGCTTATGTATCATCTATGGACCAACATAACGCCACATAACCAAAAGTATCTGGACAGTCTGGAGTTTCTTAGTGAATTCGGCTACTCGCTCATCTCTGACACAGCTGGTATAATCTCCATAGAAGAGCACTGACCGATAGAATGGGCCGCTCTGAGGCAGCTTTAGCTCACATGAGCCACCATGGGGCTCACAAGGTCACCAGGCCTGACCCCAAGCATGGGCTAGAGGGGTGTAAAGCCCCCAGCATTGGGCTGTGTCTGATCCACTGGCACATAGCACCACGTCAATGTCACAGCAGAGCGGAGAATGACCCACCACCCAAGGAAAACCTGCTCTGTGAGGGTCTGTGGGGGTCCTGACCACTGAAGAACAGGGTAACACAGTATACGGAGAAACAGATGGACTGCAGTCTGTGGAGCTGATAAAATGGACAGTGGGTGTAGATAGAAAGAGGTGGTTTAATGAGTCGTGTGAAGGTTTTTGGGGAGGTAAATGGGTCAAAAGCAGAGTTGGCCCGTACGGGGATCGAACCCGCGACCTTGGCGTTATTAGCACCACGCTCTAACCAACTGAGCTAACCGGCCATGAGAACCAATGGAACCGCACACATGGACGACACTACGCACGTAGGTTGTGATGGAGGGTAACGTTACGTTATAACAGTCCGCATATATTATAACGTTACGCTAAATGTCGTAAGGGAGGGAGGTGATCCAGGTCCAAAAACTAAAAACCCTCCCCAGGATTTTGTTCCAACTGCTTGACTTCTCTAATTTGCTCAAACCAGCAGCGAACGTGTTTCGGGCAGTTGGAACAAAATCCTGGGGAGGGTTTTTAACTTTCAGGACCAGGATTGCCCACCTCTACTGCTACCTCAACTCTAAAGACCCAATATCATATATATTATATAATATATTATAATTATTATATATATATATATATATATATAATTATATAATAATATTATAATTATTATATATGTATATATAAATATAAATAATTTAAACGAAATGAATGTGGGTGAATGCGAATGTTTGCAGTGCGGGTTCTGTCGCCACCTGGTGACCACTTGTAAAAGCGCAGCGTGCCGTCCGCGAGTCTGCGTGTTTACAGGCAGCTCTGCTCATAAAACCGAAAGATGGCCACTATTAAAACATACAGGTAGGGTTTTTATAGTCTAGGTCTCCTTATCAGGGGCAACCCTGCAAGAAACAGCAGCAGAGACCAGCACTGCTGAAGCAACAAAACCCCCGTTTCAAACCGTATGACCACGGCTTGGACCAGGGCGAGACGCGATCTGGTCTGTAGTGCCACTGAAATAACATTAAAAACCAATAACCCTGTTTTACAAACAACTATTCAAAAATCAGTGGCGTTTATTCAGCAGAGGAAACATTTAAAACACCGAGTTTCTTCGCCGGTCTGACCACACGCGCATGCTCAGTAGAGCCGCCCGATGGGAAGGACAGCTTGTTAGGGCAGCCGGCAGATGGCGCTGTGGAACTTCGGGCGACACGAAGCGCTTCACGTCCAGAAAAAGAGCGACGTAAACAAAGCAGGCTACGGGTGCGAACCGAGTACTTATCTTTCTTTATCATTAAAAGCAAATCTAAGCGGATCATTTCGGACAGTGTTTCTTCAGTAAGAGCTCCACATCTAACTGCGCTCCTCAGCTTCGCTGTTGGTCCCGGATCTTCGGTCCGTTCGTTGTTAAAGTGTCTGATATCAGTCAGATGTGCCTGTTTTCTGTCAGAGCGGCTGTTTAAAGTCCTTTTCTCCCGGTTTTCAGGGGGCTTTAGGGGATATTTTGGGCTTATGGATCCCCTCGAGTCTAACGGAGCGGTCGGTTCATGTTCTGACCCGCCGGATCCGCTGATAAAGCCCCGAACCGAGCCGTTACCTCCGGCTGTGTTAGCGAGGATCGAGCGGAACCGACAGAGGGCGCTGCTGCTGAGACAAGCGCGCCTCGCCCGCGCAGCGCCGTCTGCTGGAGACGGTGAGTATCGGCCGCCTCCCCAAACCGGCACCGCCGGAGAAATGAAGAAGCCTGTGCGGATTAAAAGAGAGTCACAGTAGAGTCACAGTAGAGTCACAGTAGAGTCATTTGAGCCATTTGAGCCATTTGAGCGTGACTCTGTTACATAATCTTTTACATTACCCAGGTAACAGACAGTTTTGGGCCGGTTGTGGCTTTCCTGTGTGAGTGTTGGTTGACTGCTGGGTAAATGCTTGGCATGCCGGCCAGAATAGGGCCAGAACCTGGACAGCTTCATATGGTGTTGCAATTCTGGCGTGAATGTTGTGAACCAGCAATGTAGTTGGGCCAGATTGGGCCATATCCTTTAGTTCTACTCACTTTACAGTGTGTGGGCCAGATTGGGCCATATCCTTTAGTTCTACTCACTTTACGGTGTGTGGGCCAGATTGGGCCATATCCTTTAGTTCTACTCACTTTACGGTGTGTGGGCCAGATTGGGCCATATCCTTTAGTTCTACTCACTTTACGGTGTGTGGGCCAGATTGGGCCATATCCTTTAGTTCTACTCACTTTACGGTGTGTGGGCCAGATTGGGCCATATCCTTTAGTTCTACTCACTTTACGGTGTGTGGGCCAGATTGGGCCATATCCTTTAGTTCTACTCACTTTACGGTGTGTGGGCCAGATTGGGCCATATCCTTTAGTTCTACTCACTTTACGGTGTGTGGGCCAGATTGGGCCATATCCTTTAGTTCTACTCACTTTACGGTGTGTGGGCCAGATTGGGCCATATCCTTTAGTTCTACTCACTTTACGGTGTGTGGGCCAGATCTGGGCCAAGGACTCAGACATGGATTGGGCCAGAACAAACCAAGGATGTGGCCCACCAGTGGGCCAGACAAATTTTGCTAACTGGAACTAAGTTATCTTAGATAGTTATCTTATCTTAAACTGAAACTTAGCTTGTGTGTAAAAAGTGATTTCAGAGCCACTCGGTTCTCCCTGATGGAAACTGTTTACCTTCAGTGTTTTGTGCTTATGATAATTTTAATAGACGTCAGCGTCACTAATTAATGACGTTCTATTAAAAGACTGGTTTACCAAGAGAGACGCTGGAGGACTTTCACCTGAAATGAGTTCATGAAGCCAGTCTGGTTATAAAAATGATAACAGGACCAGATCAGAGCCAGAATTACTCTTTTACTACTTTTACTTTATACTTAAGTACATTTGAAGGTAAATACTTTAGTACTTTTACTCAAGTGGAGGTCTAAAGGGAGGAACTTCTACTTTTACTGGAGTGATATTTTACCTTGGGGGTCTCTACTTTAACTGGAGTACAGGGTTTCTGTACTGCAGGACGGTGTAGATCAGATCATTAGAACGGTGCAGTGAGGCCCGTGTGTGTTCCACAGGTGCAACCACAGCCAAAGTGATGAAAACCATCGACTCTGGGGCTGGATTCTTCATCGAGGAAGAGGAGGAGGACAGTGAGCGGAGGACCCTGAAGGTGGTGCATAAGCCAGGTAACTAGACACTCGTCTTTATTGGCCGACCTACAGCGAGTGGCTCGTTCTGTGATTATCTCAGTCAGCTGAGACGCGTTTGGTGTCTGGAATTTGATTCTGAAAGTTTTAGCGCTGGAGCTACGAGGCTAATGTAGCAGTTAGCATGGTGCTAACCGCCGAATTATTTCACACTCGTCTCAAACCGCATGGAGTCATTCAGAGTCTAATAGACCGGATTACGTGGTTTTAGATACACTGTTATCTTAGGGGGCAGTCATGAGCTGGAGGTTAGGGAACTGGCCCTGTGACTGGAAGGTTGTTGGTTTGATCCCCAGGGCCGACAGTCCATGAATGAGGTGTCCTTGAGCAAGACACCTAACCCCCAACTGCTCCCCGTGCGCCGTGGATAGGGCTGCCCACCGCTCCGGGCAAGTGTGTGCTCACTGCCCCTTAGTGTGTGTGTGTTCACTAGTGTGTATGTGGTGTTTCACTTCACGGATGGGTTAAATGCAGAGGTGGAATTTCCCCGTTTGTGGGACTAATAATAAGTGACACTATACCATCACTATACTATAAACATGGACTAAAGTACATCGGCGTAAAGCTAAAAACATCAGCGGACACCTGAAGCCGGATTTATCCATGTCTGTGGATAACAGGGTGTCTAAAACCACATAATCAGGTCTGTTAGAGATTCTGAACGACTCCACGAGCTTCAAGGTGAGTGTGTGATGATTTAGCAGTTAACACCTTGCCGATGTTTCTAAATTAATAGCTTCCTTTACTTCTAAGCGACATTGGTTGGCATGTGCACATTTAGCTAGCATGTAGCTAAAAAAGCTAACAACCAGTGGAGCTAATTGGGGTATTCTCTTATTTTGCTGCCTTCAAGTCGTGTTGGAAGTATTTATGAGATGGGCGCACATGAGCAGCACCACAGTGTCGTGTTTACTCAGTGAGCCCAGTTTCCAGAGTTGGGGGCGTCAACAGCCAGTGATGAACTGGATGAATCAGAGCCGGTTTATGAGGTTTATGGCCTCTTCCTATTTCGCCCGTTATATCAAAAACAGGCCTGCTGAACAGCAGGGGGCACCCCAGAGCGAGTCCTCAATGAATGGGAGTGAATGGAGCTCAACGACTGAAAACCAAGTTAAAATAGTTTCTAATCACTCACCCAGAACGTTTCTTTTATTTTAGTCAGTGGAAGGATGGATTTAACTAAAAACGCAAAGAAAACTCACCTGTATGTTAATACTTTTCTACAGCAAATGGGTTTTGGGCAGCAGGGGGCAGGCTTTACTGCTAGTGAGCGCTGATTGCAGCTCATTGGCTGTTCACGCTCACTGACGTCATCAACATACATGAGGCGCTGTTTTAAACCCCTATAGCTCGAGTTTAAAAGCTCTTAAACTATAACAGCGGTGTTAAAAAGTTTATGCTGTTCAGGAAATGATCAAAAAAATGTTTAAGCATTTATAAACTGTGGTTTTGCTCAGATGCTCCATAGCAACCCATTCATTCTGGACTCGCTCGGGAGCGCCCCCTAGCGTTTGAGAAAACCCAGAATTTCTGCTATTCATCAGCCACAACATTAAAACTTCATGCTGAAACCCTCCACACATGGAGATGGAGATGTAATCTATACACACAAACAATCTCTGATAACAGGGAAAAAAGTAAACCCTTTACACTTACTGGCCACTTTATTAGGTACAGTAAAAGCTTGGACCTCCTTTTGCCTTCAGAACTGCCTTAGTTCTTTGTGTCAGACTTTCAACAAGGTGTAACCGTTCCTCAGAGATTCTGGTTGGTTATTTGAGTTCCTGTTTCTTTTCTATCATCTGGAACCAGTCTGCCCATTCTCCTCTGACCTCTCACATCAACAAGGCATTTTCATTCACACAACTGACCGCTCACTGGATATTTCCTCTTTTTCGGACCGTTCTCTGTAAAGCCTGGGGGGGGGGGGTTGCGGGGAAGGGGGGGGTGCTGCTGGCGGAGCTGCTGCTCTAATAATGAATGGATTAATTGATGAATAAACGGTGGTTATGGTGTATTGGTGAAGGTGTGTGTGTCCTCAGCCCCGGTTATGGAGCCGGACTATCTGATGTGTGAGGAATGTTCCAGACCCTTTATGGACTCGTATCTCAGCAACAGCTTCGACCTGTCAGTCTGTGACCAGTGCAGGTTTGTGTTCTGGGTCTGTTCTTGTCTTTCTGAAGCTGCTTTTCTCTGTTTTCTTTCCCCTTCATTCTCTCCCTCTCTCACTCTCACACTCCATCTCTGCCTCTCTCTGTCTCTCTTTACTTCTCTCTCTATCTGTCTCTCACTCTCTCTCTCTCATTTTAGTAAATAGTTTAGTAGTACTCTTTCTGTATCTCTCCCTCTCTTGCTCTTTCACTCGTCTTTGCAGCTGCACTACTTTGCAGGTGTGTGTGTGTGTGTGTGTGTGTGTGTGCGCGTGTGTGTGTGTGTGTTGGGGGGGGTTGTTGTTCTCGTGTGTGTTCCATTTCGTTTAGCTGCAGTGAACCACTTCCTCCACAGAAAGTCACAGTCCCTGGTTATGAAAGCGCTGCCTGGTGTTATGAATGTTTTAATACCCATTCATGGTGGAGGCAAACATGCAGAGCACTGAGAGACAAAATAGACCCCAAAGAAAACTTTATATTTCAGATTTATCACTGTTTGTTTAGGTTTATCACTGTTTGTTTAGGTTTATCACTGTTTGTGTTTGTGTGTTTGTTCATGTTTGGTGTGTTTGTGTTTTGTTTGTGTTCATGTCCGTTTGTTTGTGTTTGTAGAGATAACGAAGTGAAGCACCGGCTGATTTCTCGGACGGAGGCGAAGCAGCTTTTCTTGTTGAAGGACTGCGATCTGGACCTGCGGGAGCCGCCGCTGCGCTTTGTTCTGAAGAAGAACCCCCACAATCCCCGTTGGGGGGACATGAAGCTCTACCTGAAAACACAGGTAAACATCACCTGCTCTTGTAACCACTTTTCCAACTGTGCAGTCAGTTGGTCTTGGGTTGTCATGGTTCTGGATATAACCACTGACTTTACTAAAGAACTCTTAAAGAATTGCTTTTTACAGGTGTGATCAGTCCGGCAAGTACAAGTCTGGGGTGTGAAGTTTTAGCACTGGAGCTACACCAATTAGCGTGGTGCTAACTGCGGGCCTAAATGGCCCCAATCCATGTGAAAGCTGCCAAGCTGCCATCTGTAAACATGAGCTAAAGTACAGAAAACATTCAGACTTACTGATTCAGTGTCTACTACGAATTATTCAGTACCTGCTATGAGTTATTCAGCATCTACTATGAGTTATTCAGCATCTATTACGAGTTATTCAGCGTCTACTACGAGTTATTCAGCGTCTACTACGAGTTATTCAGCGTCTACTACGAGTTATTCAGCGTCTACTACGAGTTATTCAGCGTCTACTACGAGTTATTCGGCGTCTGCCACGAGTTAACACAGCAGTTGGTTTATGTTCTGTGTGACGGTTAAGGTGGTGAAGCGCTCTCTGGAGGTTTGGGGCAGTGAGGAGGCGCTGGAGGAGGCCCGCGAGAGCCGAGAGGAGAACCGAGAGGTCCAGAAACAGAAACGCTTCAACAAGAAAGTCAAAGGTGCACAAACACAAAACATATACACAAAAACAAACTCTCTCTGTTTTTCACAGGAAAGCAGTCTTTTTCACTCTGGTACACAAGAAATCACCATTTTAAGACTGCATATTATTTAGTATCTACTATTAAGTATTCATAAACTATTATAAGTATTATTGTAAACTGTTCAGTATCTATTATTTATTCTATTAATATTTAAGAGTCTAATCACCTACTGTGAATTATTCAGTGTGTACTATGAATTATTCAGTGTCTATCATGAGTTTTTCAGTGGCTACTATGAATTATTCAGTATCTACCATGAGATATTCAGTATCTACCATGAGTTATTCAGTGTCTATCATGAGTTTTTCAGTGGCTACTATGAATTATTGGGTTTCTACTATGAATTATTGAGTGGCTACCATGAATTATTCAGTATCTACCATGAGTTATTCAGTGTCTATCATGAGTTATTCAGTGTCTATCATGAATTATTGGGTGGCTACTATGAATTATTGGGTGGCTACTATGAATTATTGAGTGGCTACCATGAATTATTCAGTATCTACCATGAGTTATTCAGTGTCTATCATGAGTTTTTCAGTGGCTACTATGAATTATTGGGTGGCTACTATGAATTATTGAGTGGCTACTATGAATTATTCAGTGGCTACCATGAATTATTCAGTATCTACCATGAGTTATTCAGTGTCTATCATGAGTTTTTCAGTGGCTACTATGAATTATTCAGTGTCTATCATGAGTTATTCAGTGTCTATCATGAATTATTGGGTGGCTACTATGAATTATTGGGTGGCTACTATGAATTATTGAGTGGCTACCATGAATTATTCAGTATCTACCATGAGTTATTCAGTGTCTATCATGAGTTTTTCAGTGGCTACTATGAATTATTGGGTGGCTACTATGAATTATTGAGTGGCTACTATGAATTATTCAGTGGCTACCATGAATTATTCAGTATCTACCATGAGTTATTCAGTGTCTATCATGAGTTTTTCAGTGGCTACTATGAATTATTCAGTATCTACCATGAGTTATTCAGTGTCTATCATGAGTTTTTCAGTGGCTACTATGAATTATTGGGTGGCTACTATGAATTTTATTCAGTGGCTACCATGAATTATTCAGTATCTACCATGAGTTATTCAGTGTCTGCCATGAGTTATTCAGTGTCTACTATGAATTATTGGGTGGCTACTATGAATTATTGAGTGGCTACTATGAATTGAGTGGCTACCATGAATTATTCAGTGGCTACCATGAGTTATTCAGTATCTACCATGAGATATTCAGTATCTACCATGAGTTATTCAGTGTCTATCATGAGTTTTTCAGTGGCTACTATGAATTATTGGGTGGCTACTATGAATTATTGAGTGGCTACTATGAATTATTCAGTATCTACCATGAGTTATTCAGTGTCTATCATGAGTTTTTCAGTGGCTACTATGAATTATTGAGTGGCTACTATGAATTATTCAGTATCTACCATGAGATATTCGGTGTCTACCATGATTAATTCAGTGTCTATCAAGAGTTTTTCAGTGTGTACTATGAATTATTGGGTGGCTACTATGAATTATTGAGTGGCTACTATGAATTATTCAGTGGCTACTATGAATTATTCAGTGGTTACCATGAGTTATTCAGTATCTACCATGAGTTATTCAGTGTCTATCATGAGTTTTTCAGTGGCTACTATGAATTATTGAGTGGCTACCATGAGTTATTCAGTATCTACCATGAATTATTCAGTATCTACCATGAGTTATTCAGTGTCTATCATGAGTTTTTCAGTGGCTACTATGAATTATTCAGTATCTACCATGAGTTATTCAGTATCTACCATGAGTTATTCAGTGTCTATCATGAGTTTTTCAGTGTCTACCATGATTAATTCAGTGTCTATCATGAGTTTTTCAGTGTCTACCATGATTAATTCAGTGTCTATCATGAGTTTTTCAGTGTGTACCATGAGTTTTTCAGTGTGTACTATGAATTATTGAGTGGCTACTATGAATTATTCAGTATCTACCATGAGATATTCGGTGTCTACCATGATTAATTCAGTGTCTATCAAGAGTTTTTCAGTGTGTACTATGAATTATTGGGTGGCTACTATGAATTATTGAGAGGCTACTATGAATTATTCAGGGTCTGCCAGCAGTTATTCAGCAACAATTATAAACGGTTCTATACCTGCTATGAGTTGTTCAGTAACGGGTCGTTTGTCAGTATCTGCCGTGGATTATTCAGTATGTGCTGTGGATCATTGAACTGAAAACCATTTAGTTTTTTTAAATGGTGGTCAATTTATGGTGGTTTCAGCTGTGACATTCACACATTTTACCCCTTGCAGAGTTACAGCCCTTGATTGTTAACCTTAATGTATTTTTTGTGGTTTATAATTTAAATATTTTATGTATTATTTATGTAATATTTGTGTCTGTCTGGATCAGAGTTGAGGCGAGCGGTCCGCAGCAGTATGTACAGGAAGGACACCAGCGCCCACCAGCACGATTACGGTCCCGAGGAGCTGGTGGACGAAGAGGAGGATCAGTACAGGAAAGTGTGCAAAACCTGTGGACACCAGCTCACTTACGAGAAGATGTAGAGCCGGCTGCGCTCCAAACTGCACCCTCGCTCACTCAGTAGGGAGCAAGGAAAGAGTCAGGGAGAGTCAAGCCAAACAGTCGGTGCGGTACAAGAACAATCACCACGCTGAAATCCTCTTTCTTGGATTCACACAACAGCAGAACAAGAAAATACATTGTGGCTGTCATAAGAAAACTCATCCTCCCTTTCTGACCTGCTTTCTGTTTTCTGTTCAGCTACAGCCGGACCAGCAGAAGGAGTGGAAATCTATACATCCCTACAATTTATCCATACATCCACCTATTCAGCCTGCAGCGGTTTAGCCACGTTGTAGCTACGTTCACATTACAAGCCTCGTTGCTCAAATCCGATCTCTCTGACTCGATGGTTCACACTCGTTTAGGTCAGTGACTCAAATCGGTTATTAATGTGACGAACCAGCTCCTGAAATGACCCTCATGAGCTCCTCCTACTCAGTAACGTCACGTGACTGAATCACTGCATCATCAGCACAAACTAACGAGCAGAACGAGCTTCGCTGAGAAGATCATTAACTCTGATCAGCTCTCAGCTTCATTATTAGAGCCAGACGAAGGAGGAAAAGGCGAGATGAGCTGCTTTTCCACCGTTTACAGGCTTTAACTTCTGTCTGGCGCTGTTGCCATGGTAACGCTGAGTGATGGTCACGCGCGGTGGAAAAAAAAGCACACGAATTCCAATCTGAGCGTCACATTCAGGTTCATTCAGCTATGTATCCGATCTAGGACCACATATGAAAGTGGCTCAGGTCGGATTTGAAAAGATCAGATCTGCGTTCACACAGCCCTGAAAACACCAGATCTGATTCACATTAGAGCAAAAAATCGGATTTCAGTCTGGTAATGTGAACGTAGCCTATAAGAAGTGATTCAGCCCGGAGTGCTCTTTGAATGAGGCACAGCCAATCAGAACAGAGCTAATTTACATATATCAGCTTTAAGGGCACAGTAACGACAGCCTGCTTAACTCTAAGGTATAAAGGGAGGTCGGAAAATGGAAATGTAAAAAATTAAGTAATACGAGTCGTAAATAAAAGACGGTGATGGTGGGATTTGGGCCCCGTTACGGTAACATATACATTCTGATAAGAGCAGATTTTCCTTCTTCTATAGCCTTACTAAATACTACAGAGCTCTGCTGGTGACCTCCTGAATGGATACAAATAATATGTGGCCACAATTTAGTAAGGCATTCGATTGAGATACTAATGCATGGCTATGACTTAGTAAGCCATGGGAACAAGATCCTAATGCATGGCCACGATATAGTAAAGCATGAGAACAACATAATTAAGTTGTGGTCATGACTGAATAAGATGTGCGATTGAGATGCTAATGTGTGGCCATGACTTGGTAAGGTGTGGGAAGGAGATCCTAATGCGTGGCAGAACTTGGTAAGGCATGATAACACAAATAAGTTGTGGCCATGACTTAGTAAGGCATGGGAATGAGTCCTAATGTGTGGCCACGACTTAGTAAGGCATGAACTCGTTCCCATGCCTTACTAAGTCGTGGATCTCGTTCCCATGCATAGTAAGTTGTGGCCACACAGTATTTTTATTTTTCTGGGATGACACCAGTAGGGCTCCGTTCATTACCATCCCAAAGATAGAAGGTTTTCTTGTGACAGTAACTATGTAAAAAACCAGTCAATACTACCTCACACTCAGCAGAACACCCCTTCCACAGCTGCAGTGCCCCCTGTTGGCGGCCAGACATGAATAGAAAGTGAAGAGCACGTGTGTTTTTACGGTGTAGGAGTCAAATGTTGGTCATCTTTGATGCAGTTATTTGGGGGCAGAGTTCATGCAGTACTCACTCTGACCACTAGATGCTGCTGCAGAGCCGTTACTGACCATGTTTAAAAAAACAAAACTGCAAAGGGAACAAACTTAAACATGGACATGATGATGATGAGGATGAAGATGAGAACAACCCTTCTTTGTTTTAAGATCAAGGAGATTTGAGATGTTATTAGCTTTCGTGAGTTTATTTGTTACAATTCAGTAAATAATGTAATAAAAGAAGTCGAGGTCTGTGGGGCTTCATGGTTTTTACCTTACCGTCAATGTGAAGTGTGTGTGTGTGTGTGTGTGTGTGAGTGTGTGTGTGATTATATCTTTGTGGGCACCAAATCCTCCCTGCATATGATGAAAAGGTGATCGGTGGTTATGGGGACGTTTGGCTGCTCTCCACCAGAGAAAAATCATCAATAATGTAACGAACGATTTTTTCTTTCACTGGTGGTCTCAGACTTTTGGACTCCACCCTAAATGTAATGCATATAAGTTATTAATAGGGATGCCAAATGAGTAAAATAATGAATTGTAATTACTTGCTTTGTTTTCTGCAGTTGATCAAATTTTTTTGCAGTTAATCACGATTAATCACATTTTGCGTAGTTAATTGCTGTTAGTTGCATTTTTTTATCGTTAATTGTAATTAATTGCACTATTTTGTGTATTTAATTGATTGGTCACATTTTGCATAGCTAATTGCTATTAATTGCACCATTGTGTTTTTTTTTATGATGATTGCAGTTAATCACATTATTTTGTGTAATTAATTGTGATTAATCACATTTTTAAAGAGCCAGTCACGATTAGTCACTGTTTTGTGTAGCTAATTGCAATTAATTGCATCAATTCCTGTAGTTAATCATTTATCTGATTATTTTGTGTAATTAATCATGATTGATCACATTTTTATCACGATAATAGTTGATTCATATTGAATCATATTACTTTGGCTAGTTAATCGTGATTAATTGCATCTGCTGTATTTGCTCAGATTTGGCCCCACAGAAAGGACGGTTAGGAGGGTCAAACCAGGAAAGTGCAGTAGTGGTATTAAAAAAAAGTGTGCCTTTTATTGTTTTATTGCATCGGCGCTGCTAGATTTTACTTACAGGTACTGCCTTAAACAGTCAAAAGTTTGAGTGCTCCCAGTCAAGTAAAGTTCTGCCGACGTTCAGAGTCTCTACAGGGACTTCACTGTGGCGTTTCCTGGAAATTTTAGCTGACAGTTTATATTTATTTGGTCATACTGGGAGGGGGAGGGTGGGGGTGGGAGGGAGGGAGGGAGGTGGGGCTAAATATAAAATCTGCCATCATTTTTGCACAGGCCAGTAATTGTGCTTTGAAGCGTGTAGGAGTGAGGTCTCTGTAGAAGACCTGTGAACTTACTTTCACTTAGAAAAAACATGGAATTTGTTACCTGTACATAATAATATGCCTGTGTGTGTGTGTATCTCTACACTCACCGGCCACTTTATTAGGTACACCTTGCTAGTAAAACGTTGGACCCCCTTTTGCCTTCAGAACTGCTTTAATTCTTCATGTCAGACTTTCAACAAGGTGTTGGAAACGTTCCTCAGAGATTCTGGTTGGTTATTTGAGTTCCTGCTGCCTTTCTATCATCTGGAACCAGTCTGCCCGTTCTCCTCTGACCTCTCACATCAACAAGGCGTTTTCGTCCACACAACTGACCGCTCACTGGATATTTCCTCTTTTTCGGACCGTTCTCTGTAAACACTAGAGATGGTTGTGCGTGAAAATCCCAGTAGATCAGCAGTTTCTGAAATACTCAGACCAGCCCGTCTGGCACCAACAACCACGTCATGTTCAAAGTCCCTTAAATCCCCTTTCTTCCCCGTTCTGATGCTCGGCCTGCACTTCAGCAAGTTGTCTTGACCACCTCTACATGCCTCAATGCATTGAAATGCCGTGTGATTGGCTGATTAGCTATTTGTGTTAACAAGCAATTGAACAATACCTAGTAAAGTGGCTGGTGAGTGTATATGGTGGCTAACTATGAGCCCAAGTCCTGGCAGGGTATGAAAACAAGCCCCTGGGTGTGTTTACCATGTAAGTGAATGCCAGTGAATCTTATCCCCTGCAATCTTCTCCTTTTCTCCCTCATAAAACCCGAGCCGTGTTTGTTTGGCAGGGATATGCATGATTCTGCAAGCGAGTCCTTTACCTTCAGTAAACCTTCACACAGACAACGGCCTCGGGGTAAACGGCACAGCTGGGTTTCTCGTCCTTAAAGGTGAAGAAAAACAAATTGGCTAACTTTCCCCAAATATAGTCGATCAGCTGAGACGGGTTTGGTCAGCAGAGCTTTTCTAGTGACTAGAACGGCCACTGAAAGTCTTCTGGGCTGGTCGGACACCAGAGGGCGCTCACAAGTCTAAAATGAATGGGTTCCTATGGAGCTTCTGTGAAAAGTCCTAGTGTATCAGTGCTCTATCATTTATATGTGGACTGAGTTACGTTAAACTGCAGTCCCACAGTTTTATTTAATAAAATAATGAAGAACTCAGAGCTTAGATATAATTATCTTATCTATTTAAACCCAAAGCATTAATAGAGACAGTAATAAGCTAAATATGTACCAAATCTTCATTTATAGGGTACTTGCTATGGGGAGGGGTCTGTCCCAAATGCCTAACCTCTAAATTTACACTTAAGTAAATATCACATTTATTTGCATTTTTTCAATGTCATTTTTTAAAAGATCTTTTTCTATTTCTTTTAAAGTGAAAGGTTTATTATCATAAGTTTTTTTTCCAAATAAGAAATTCATTCATTAACAGAATGCAGACTCTCACTACTGAGCAGTTTTAGTCTGTGGGTGGAGCCTTGTTTTAGCCACGCCCCTGTATTTTAGAGCAGGAAGTGAGGCTGCATCCCTGTCCCTCATGGCCACATGGTGAGCTGTTGGATCCCCGTTGTTTTGGAGTAAATGTCTCCCAAAGTCTGAAAATCAGTGTGAAGTATTGAGAATAATCTCTACTGAAACAGGTTTTCTGAAATGAAGTAAACTTTTTTGTGTTTTAATGAAAAATATGATGATTTTCTGTGTGAACAGCTGTGTTTTTCGGTCATGTGCTGGCTGTGTTTTTGAGTTCTGCTCAAAATCAGTTAAAATGGTCACAAGCGAAGCGGTCACTGCTGAAACATTTGGTGAGGTTTAGGCAGAATTATGATGTTTAATCATTTGTCTTAATAAAACAAAAATAACTGATGTGTCGAATCACTGAAGGCAAATCAATTTTAGTCCAAACTCCAAGAAAGTTCAAACTGAACCAATAACGCTAACCAATCAGCTCTCAGTAGCAGTAACACTAACCAATCAGCTACACTAACCAATCAGCTCTCAGTAGCAGTAACACTAACCAATCAGCTCTCAGTAGCAGTAACACTAACCAATCAGCTACGCTAACCAATCAGCTCTCTGTAGCATTACCGCTAACCAATCAGCTCTCAGTAGCAGTAACAATAACCAATCAGCTCTCAGTAGCAGTAACGCTAACCAATCAGCTCTCAGTAGCAGTAACACTAACCAATCAGCTCTCAGTAGCAGTAATGCTAACCAATCAGCTCTCAGTGGCAGCAACGCTAACCAATCAGCTCTCAGTAGCAGCAACGCTAACCAATCAGCTCTCAGTAGCAGTACCGCTAAACAATCAGCTCTCAGTGGCAGTAACGCTGAATATAGTAAACAGGAATGGTGCCAGTGTTGGGTGACTAGTCTTTCATCCCCATCCTGATCTCCCTCGCCCATGTCACGGTATTTGTAGTGTTACTGGATGAGCCACATATCATCGCCATCAATCAAACTCTGGGAGGAGGCGATGTTCAGGAGCCTCAGGAGGCTCAGGATGTTCAGGAGCCTCAGGAGGCTCAGCATGCTCAGGAGGCTCTGGAGCCTCAGGATGCTCAGGAGGCTCAGAAGCCTCAGAAGCCTCAGGAGGCTCAGAAGCCTCAGAAGCCTCAGGAGGCTCAGGAGGCTCAGAAGCCTCAGGAGGCTCAGGAGGCTCAGGAGGCTCAGGAGGCTCAGAATGCTCAGGAGGCTCAAAATGCTCAAAATGTTCAGGAGGCTCAGAATGCTCAGGAGGCTCAGGAGGCTCAAAATGTTCAGGAGGCTCAGAATGCTCAGGAGGCTCAGGAGGCTCAAAATGTTCAGGAGGCTCAGAATGCTCAGGAGGCTCAGGAGGCTCAAAATGCTCAAAATGTTCAGGAGGCTCAGAATGCTCAGGAGGCTCAAAATGCTCAAAATGTTCAGGAGGCTCAGAATGCTCAGGAGGCTCAGGAGGCTCAAAATCTTCAGGAGGCTCAGAATGCTCAGGAGGCTCAAAATGCTCAAAATGTTCAGGAGGCTCAGAATGCTCAGGAGGCTCAGGAGGCTCAGAATGCTCAGGAGGCTCAAAATGCTCAATGCTCAGGAGGCTCAGGAGGCTCAGGATGCTCAGGAGGCTCAGGAGGCTCAGGATGCTCAGGAGGCTCAGAATGCTCAGGAGGCTCAGGAGGCTCAGAATGCTCAGGAGGCTCAGGAGGCTCAGGAGGCTCAGAATGCTCAGGAGGCTCAGGAGGCTCAGGATGCTCAGGAGGCACAGGATGCTCAGGATGCCCAGGTAGATGTGTGGCTTTTTATGACTTACATTGTTAAACAAATACAACAAAGCTAGTTGTGCAGTTAACGACACCGGCTTGCATGGCAATGACAACGTGCTGACTGTGACCGAGGGACTGTGGGAAGTGAAATCAGGAGGGCGATGTGAAACTGGGCTTCAGTCGATTTATTTCTCACATTTGTTCCTGGGAAAGGTCCTAAGAAAGAGTTCACGTCGGATTCATGCCGTGTTCTTATCCCGCAGGATTGTTCGCACCTTCGTGTTCCTGAGTGTCTGTAGATTGTATCCCGGATAAGAAAACATTGGTGGTCAAAATCTTTGTGAAAACTGCGCAAGCGGGTTTTAAGAAGAAGCTGTGGAGCTCAGCACAAACCAGCTCTGCCCTTTCTTTGGCTTTATACAGGAACTACGAGGCTAATGTAGCTAATGAGTGACACAATTAGGGAAGTTCTGTGGTGCAAACTGCAGGCTTGACTCATCACACCTGCCTCAGACGGTGTGGAGCTGTTCAGGATCTCTAGTAGACTTGATTTAGTGGCTTCTTAGACTTCGAGAATAAAGGCGTAATATTTAGACAATTAAGTCATAATATTTGGAGGATAAAGTGGGCTACCTCTAGGGGCACTGTCTATAGGGGGTTATCTGTAGGGGTGCTATCTATAGGGGGGCTAACTGTAGGGGGGCCTATAACACGTTGGGGTCTCGGTTGCTGTACTGGCGCCGGAGTTCCACTCACTCCCGTCTCTCTCTGTGGGTCATTTTGATCTTCATCCTCACTGTCTGTGAAACTTCATCCCCTCTTTGAAAGGGGGGAGATGAAGCCCCCGACAGCCGTGTAGACCACCCTGCCTGAGATTCTCCTTCAGCACAGACAGCAAGTCAGTTTCCTCCGAGTCCGTCTGGCTCTTTGTTCTAGATAAACAGTTTCCTGCTCAGCCGTTTCAGCTGGTTCTCACACTAATACCAGGCTGGTGCTGATGAGCAGGAGAGACGGGGAGGATGAGTGTTTCTTTATGGAGGAGTCGATATGAAAGTGCAGCTCCACCAACTCACCACCCCTCATTTAACACCAGGAGGCGCTGCTTCCCTTCACCAAGCCTTTGGCCACAATATTGAGACCTTTCCAGGCATTAACGCCAGTTTAATGTCGGAAATTGTAAGTCGTGAGACGTTTTTCTTGAAATAGCATGACTTTATTCTCGAAGTCTACTATTTTTGTTTTTATTAACTAAAACGCCGTTATAGGTTTCTGACACTTCAGGCTTCCAGGTGGTTGCTACTGTTTAAGCTATGCTAACTTTGGGCATGCTAACTTCTACGTCCGTTTCCCCCCACCTGTTTGCAGATCACAGAAGTCCTAAAGCCAAAGACGCAGACATCAGACACCAAACGAGCCTTGAGTGATGGACATTGTTTGGGTGGTCCAGGGAAGAACTGGGTAAATTTGATTTGTTTCTGTGAGCCACTTCCTAACCGGCTGCAGCCGTGTCTATGAACTAATGTGCACATGAGCATTTATTAATTTAATGAGATTATTATGTCAACAGGGACGAACAGTGGCGGCTGCAGCTTCCCTCCGCTGTGCGTGTCTCCTCCTGCCAGGCGTCAGAGTCGGTAGGTTCATGCTGAAGATGTTTAGCATTGCTGGCATTGTTGACGACAGCTTTGTATCTCGCTTCTGCTTTTTTTAGCCTCCGACACCTCCGGGCCACCGTAGTGGGCAACAAATCATTCCAAAATAATGAACCTGTATGTGAGGCAGAGAGAAAGAGAGGGAATAAAGGAGTAATAAACTCATTACGCTGCATCAGCTTCATTCACAGCAGTTTGGACATTTAAACCATTCAGGAAAAAAGGTGAAAGTTCTTTAGCTCCTATAATGAGATGAGGGGGTGGAGCCTCTCTTAGCATTTGTAATGAGAGGGGCGGAGCCAAACGTAAGTACCTGTATGAGTTTAAAGGGGTGGAGCCAAGCTTGAGCATGTGTATGAGTTAAAGCTCTTTAGCCTCTGTAATCAGATGAAAGGGGCGGAGCCTCTATTTATCACCTGCTTATTTATCACCTGCTTATTTATCACCTGCTGCCTGTCCTTTCATAGTGAGTGGACCAATAAGAATGCTCCAAAATTGCTTGGAATAATGTCAGTTTACATAATCTAGCATTAAAATTCAAGGACGTTACTTATTTATTGTTTTTGAGACACTTATTCTTTATTTATTTTTCATGACGTCAGTGTTTCGTTCATCCCAGAAACTAATGATTTGCACAAGTGCCGTAAAGGGTTCTTTGGAGCAAAACCACTTTTGGTTCCGTAAGAATCTGTTTTGGAGAGTCTTCAAATAATAACGTGCCAAATTGAAGGGTTCTTTCTAGAACCTTTACATTACACACTGAAATCCATTGAAATGGTCTTATGAGTGGTCCAAAGAACCATTTTATTTAGCCTATATGCAGAGGTGGAAAATTCATGTCCAGAAAGTAAAAATCCTTCCCAGGATGTTGTTCCAACTGCCTTGACAGCTCTGCTGGTGGGTTGATCTAAGTAGAGAAGCCAAGCCAACAAAATCCTGGGAAGGATTTTTACTTTCTGGACCTGATTTTTCCACCTGTGCCTATATGAGTGTTTAGTGTATGAACTTTGGTTAAAATTCCCCATTGGAGGCCCAGTTTGGTCCAGTATATGATGGTCAGTCATTAATATCTGGCGCCTGGAAGGTCGTGCGGCTCGTATTAAGAACGTTTGGTCGGCCTGGCTGGTGTATGTGGTCATAAGCCTGGCATATCGGACGGAGTGTTTGGCATGTGGCGTCTCTTCTCATGTCTCCACGGCACTAAAACTCTCCCTGGGGAAAGAGCACACGAGCACACCTGCTACGGCCTGTTCAAGTCTCCGTAAAGGTCATCTTTATGACCTCTGGGGTCAAGTCGAGGATGAGGGGTCTCGGGGGGTCACTGCTGCTACGAAAGAGTAGAGTGTCTGTAACAAATACGCAAGCATTTCTCACTATCCGGCGCTGTTAGGTCACCTCACTGTGGAGCGAGAAACAGAGGTGTCGCCTGACTGAGGGCCTCAGTTGTGCGCATGTGAATGTTAACATTAAAACAGCAAAGCGTTAAACAGGCTGTCCACTTATTTCAACTAACTTCTTTGGCCAGTGTCCCCACATTAATGACTGAAAAACTGGTCTCGAGGTCCAGATATCAAGACCAAGATGATTATTTTATCATATTTCTTATTTTGTATATTATAGCTCTAATTATAAGTACAGTTTAGTTTATTGTGGGTTTGGACTTTGTTCTCAAAATATTATGATTTTATTCCTCTAAATATTACAGCTTTTTATCTCGAAATATTACGACTTTGTTCTCTAAATATTACAACTTTTTATCTCGAAATATTATGACTTTTTTCTCTAAATATTACGACTTTGTTCTCTAAATATTACAGCTTTTTATCTCGAAATATTACAGCTTTTTATCTCGAAATATTACGACTTTGTTCTCTAAATATTACAACTTTTTTCTCAAAATATTATGACTTTTTTCTCTAAATATTACAACTTTGTTCTCTAAATATTACAGCTTTTTATCTCGAAATATTACGACTTTGTTCTCTAAATATTACAACTTTTTTCTCAAAATATTATGACTTTTTTCTCTAAATATTACGACTTTGTTCTCTAAATATTACAACTTTTTTCTCTAAATATTACAACTTTTTATCTCGAAATATTACTTTTTTCTCAAAATATTACAACTTTTTATCTCGAAATATTACGACTTTTTTCTCAAAATATTACAACTTTGTTTCTCAAAATATTATGACTTTTTTAATTATTACTTTTTTCTCAAAAAATTATGACTTTTTCTCAAAATATTAAGATTTTTTTTCCTCGAAATATTAGGACCTTTATTTGTGGAAGTCTACTATTTTTATTTTTATTAGCAGTGGCCCTAAAACGCTGTGGTACAGTCGCCACCTAGCCTCAACTCCATAAGTCAGTGCTAAGAACGTTTATATGATCTGTTAGCTAAACTCCTACTAGCCACTGAAACACTGATTCCTAGCTGATCAACAACTTTTTCCATTTAATGGACACAGTATGTGGAATACTGAATATAAATCACTGTGTCCACAGTTTTTGATCGTATATTATACATCAGGCACTGATATTACATCATCCAGCTGTCTATGGTGAATCATAGTCAAGTCAAATCTTTATAATAATCACAATATATCTAATATTTTATTAGGTTGGCAGCCCCTTTAAGTATAAATGATGTCTAGTTATTTAATCACATGTCTTTGTCCAAAGCAGGGATGGTCAGCTTGCAGTCTGGATGAGGAACTTCAGTTAGCCAGCGAACTTTAGCCCACAGAAGAGTCTGTCCAGTCAGATTAGAGCCGAGCAGCGTTGCTATTGGACCAGAACCCACTCTTTGGGCTTGAATTGTCCAGCTTAATGAGAAATCCCATTTGGTGAAGCTCTCTGGAGGCCCTAATGCTTCGTGGTGTTTGACCCTCAGGTTGAGTGTGCATGTGGTAATGTGTTCTGCACTGCAGCCTGGAGCTGGATGAGTGTGATTAATGGGCCTTCTGATTCGCCACCTGCTGTTTTATAGGACCCTGCTGTACGTAACTGATCTCGGGGGGCTTGCGTGGGTGTGTATCTTCATTTTAAATAGCCCCTAAATTTAACCCATTTGTGAAGCTTCTGTCCAGCCTGAAGCTTCGGACATGAGCCTGAGACTGAATGACCCCAAAGCTACAGTTTTAAAAGAGCTGATTTTCAATGTATTTTCATCAGTTAACTGATTATGGGAGCACTGTTGTATGTGAGATCCTATTAAACCAATAAACCAATCGCTTCTTTTCCACAGACTGAAAAAAGTTAATTGCTAAAAAGACTAGAAAAAACAGCAAAACCAGCATGTGTTGTGTTTTGGATGTTGAAATGCTAGTCAACCAGTATGGCCATGTGGGGAGACTAGCTAAACCAGCATTAAACCAGCAGATTCTGTTCATTAATAATAAATAGGCTAATTTCATTGTTAACACAAACTTTACAGACTCAGTTTATTAATAAAAAGCCTCATTTCATTCCTAACACAACTTTACACACTCAGTTCATTAATAAAATGGCTAATTTCATTGCTAACACAAATTTTACACACTCAGTTCATTAATAAAATGGCTAATTTCCTTGCTAACACAAACTTTACACACTCAGTTCATTAATAAAAAGGCTCATTTCATTGCTAACACAAACTTTACAGTCTCAGTTCATTAATAAAAAGGCTAATTTCATTCCTAACACAAACTTTACACCCTCAGTTCATTAATAAAAAGGCTAATTTCATTGTTAACACACACTTTACAGACTCAGTTTATTAATAAAAAGGCTCATTTCATTGCTAACACAAACTTTACAGTCTCAGGTCATTAATAAAAAGGCTAATTTCATTGTTAACACAAACTTTACAGATTCAGTTCATTAATAAAAAGACTAATTTCATTGCTAACACAAACTTTACAGTCTCAGTTCATTAATAAAAAGGCTCATTTAATTGCTAACACAAACTTTACAGTCTCAGGTCATTAATAAAAAGGCTAATTTCATTGCTAACACAAACTTTACAGTCTCAGTTCATTAACAAAAAGGCTCATTTAATTGCTAACACAAACTTTACAGTCTCAGGTCATTAATAAAAAGGCTAATTTCATTGCTAACACAAACTTTACAGTCTCAGTTCATTAACAAAAAGGCTCATTTCATTGCTAACACAAACTTTACAGTCTCAGTTCATTAATAAAAAGGCTAATTTCATTGTTAACACAAACTTTACAGTCTCAGTTCATTAATAAAAAGGCTCATTCCATTGTTAACACAAACTTTACAGTCTCAGTTTAGTAATAAAAAGGCTAATTTCATTGTTAACACAAACTTTACAGTCTCAGTTCATTAATAAAAAGGCTCATTTAATTGCTAACACAAACTTTACAGACTCAGTTCATTAATAAAAAGGCTAATTTCATTGTTAACACAAACTTTACAGTCTCAGTTTAGTAATAAAAAGGCTAATTTAATTGTTAACACAAACTTTACAGTCTCAGTTCATTAATAAAAAGGCTCATTTAATTGCTAACACAAACTTTACAGTCTCAGGTCATTAATAAAAAGGCTAATTTCATTGTTAACACAAACTTTACAGTCTCAGGTCATTAATAAAAAGGCTAATTTCATTGTTAACACAAACTTTACAGTCTCAGTTCATTAATAAAAAGGCTAATTTCATTGTTAACACAAACTTTACAGTCTCTGTTCATGCTGCGTTGATTCAATGTTGTTTAATGTGATTTATTTGATGTTTGCACGTTTCCAGGCCTCGTTTTTGTGGATATGAATGACGTTTGTTGACTTTCACCCCACCGAGGTGAAGAAAAGCTGCCAAGGCAGCTGTTTCTCAGCGCAGCCAGAGGCGGCATGTTCAGTGGGTTAATATCTGTCACACCTCTGCAGTTATGCGTGTGCGTTTGTTCCCTTTTGCATTTCTTCGTGGGGAATTTCTCTTGTATGGGGCCAACTGGCCCACTCCACTGACCGTTCACTCTAATAGTGGACGGCAGCTGTCGCACCGCACAGCCGGACGCTGCTAACGCTCAGTCAACAGCGAATGTCTGAAGGCTCACGTCGTGCGCAGTAACGTGATTCTCTGTATTTTGTTATTAGTGCTGGTGAGTGATGTAAGCCCCGATAATAATA
The DNA here is from genome assembly GCF_015220715.1 of Pygocentrus nattereri. Taxonomy (NCBI): domain Eukaryota; kingdom Metazoa; phylum Chordata; class Actinopteri; order Characiformes; family Serrasalmidae; genus Pygocentrus; species Pygocentrus nattereri. The sequence goes on along the minus strand of NC_051232.1, from coordinate 4,787,262 downwards.
ACAATAAAAGTCATTCTCCACGTAACTGACGGTGCGAGAGCGAGAGCGAGGCCAACCGACGTCTGCAGCGTCCATAAATACGAAGTTTCCACCGTTTGGTCACCCGTTAAATAAAGGTCGGCTGGTTTTAGCCGCTCATGTATCAACACTGTTAAACACTCGTAAAAAACATGGCTCTGCATGGGTTCTTCAGTGAAGGCAATGGTGCTATACAGCACCAAGAGTTCTACCCTCTTCAAATGATGACTTTCCAAGGGTTCTTTGGTAAAGACAATGGTTCTGTTTAGAACCCCAAGCTCTATATGGAATCATTTCATGCTGAAAAGGTTCTTCAGAGTTTTAGATAGATAGATAGATAGATAGACAGACAGACAGACAGAGCAATAGATAGATTGATAAATAAAATGTAGATAGATAGATACACAGAGATGGATCGATAGATATATTACTAGATAGATAGATCGATAGATATATTACTAGATAGATAGATCGATAGATATATTACTAGATAGATAGATCGATAGATATATTAATAGATAGATAGATCGATAGATATATTAATAGATAGACCGGTAGATATATTAATAGATAGATAGACAGATCGATAGATAGATAGATAGATAGATAGATAGATAGATAGATAGATAGATAGATAGATAGATAGACAGACTGAGAGACAGAGATGGATCGATAGATATATTGATACATAGACAGGGCAATAGATAGATAGATATGTAGATAGACAGCTTGATAGATAAATATGTAGATAGACAGACAAACAGATCAATAGAAAGATAGATAGACAGATAGATTGATAGATATATTGATAGATAGACAGATCAATAGATAGATTGATAAATAAAATATGTAGATAGATATAGATCAATAGATATATTGATAGGTAGACAGATCAATAGATAGATTGATAAATAAAATATGTAGATAGATAGATAGACACACAGACAGACACATACATAGATAGATAGATAGATAGATAGATAGATAGATAGATAGATAGATACATAGATAGATAGATACATAGATACGTAGATACGTAGATACGTAGATACATAGATACATAGATACGTAGATAGATTGATGTATAAATATGTAGATAGACAAAGAGATCAATAGATGGATCGATAGATAGACAGACCAATAGATAGATTGATAAATAAAATATGTAGATAGATAGATAGATAGACACACAGACAGACACATACATAGATAGATAGATACATAGATAGATAGATACATAGATAGATACATAGATACATAGATACATAGATACGTAGATAGATTGATGTATAAATATGTAGATAGACAGACAAAGAGATCAATAGATGGATCGATAGATAGACAGACCAATAGATAGATTGATAAATAAAATATATAGATAGATAGATAGATAGACACACAGACAGACACATACATAGATAGATAGATAGATAGATAGATAGATAGATAGATAGATAGATAGATAGATACGTAGATAGATTGATGTATAAATATGTAGATAGACAGACAAAGAGATCAATAGATGGATCGATAGATAGACAGACCAATAGATAGATAGATAGATAGATAGATAGATAGATAGATAGATAGATAGATAGATAGATAGATAGATAGATAGATACGTAGATAGATTGATGTATAAATATGTAGATAGACAGACAAAGAGATCAATAGATGGATCGATAGATAGACAGACCAATAGATAGATAGATAGATAGATAGATAGATAGATAGATACGTAGATAGATTGATGTATAAATATGTAGATAGACAGACAAAGAGATCAATAGATGGATCGATAGATAGACAGACCAATAGATAGATAGATAGATAGATACATAGATAGATAGATAGATACATAGATAGATTGATGTATAAATATGTAGATAGACAGACAAAGAGATCAATAGATGGATCGATAGATAGACAGACCAATAGATAGATTGATAAATAAAATAGATAGATAGATAGATAGATAGACACACAGACAGACACATAGATAGATAGATAGATAGATAGATAGATAGATAGATAGATAGATAGATAGATAGATAGATAGATAGATAGATAGATAGATAGATACGTAGATAGATTGATGTATAAATATGTAGATAGACAGACAAAGAGATCAATAGATGGATCGATAGATAGACAGACCAATAGATAGATAGATAGATACGTAGATAGATTGATGTATAAATATGTAGATAGACAGACAAAGAGATCAATAGATGGATCGATAGATAGACAGACCAATAGATAGATAGATAGATAGATAGATAGATAGATAGATAGATAGATAGATAGATAGATAGATAGATAGATAGATAGATACGTAGATAGATTGATGTATAAATATGTAGATAGACAGACAAAGAGATCAATAGATGGATCGATAGATAGACAGACCAATAGATAGATTGATAAATAAAATAGATAGATAGATAGATAGATAGATAGACACACAGACAGACACATAGATAGATAGATAGATAGATAGATAGATAGATAGATAGATAGATAGATAGATAGATACGTAGATAGATTGATGTATA